>NW_010422961.1:0-24588 GCF_000710305.1 Buceros rhinoceros silvestris
AAAAATATATATAAATAAACATATATACATAAATCAAAATCTCATCCATTATCCAAAATATACATAAAGTAGCAATCAAATGTTTTTCATAAGTGTGCTTTCATACCCTTCAGGTTACAGAACATATGAAAAATTTCAGCTTACGTGAACACAATATTTAAATTTCTTTTTAAAAGATAATTAGTTGTGTTCATTATACCCTACATTTTTTTAAAAGTTCCACTTTTTAAAAGTAAAGCAAAAATAATAGTTAATAATTATATCACTCCAATGTTATAGAATACTATAATTTCTGGATTAAAGGGCTTGATCCTTGTAAACATCTTTATTTAGACCTGATTATTACTCTCTGATTTGATCATAGACATATCACCTTCATCATAATAGTGCCTATGCCATCAAACTAGGACTGTAAATGGACCGTTCAATTTAAATAAATCAAAAGACTTGGGAAAAACTCATTATACAAATATGTGACAATATGAAACATAAATGAGCAACAAAATAAGGCAGTGAGGAAAACAGCAAACTGGAAAGCTATTTGGAAAACCTTTTTAAAAGGGAAAAAGAGTGATACAGGGAAGAATATTGAAGTTAAACTTTGCCTGAAGTCTCACTGAATCACATTTTTGTTCTTTGCTCAATCCTGTGTCCTAGTTTTGTTTGATCATTTAATTGAGTACAGTGAGCTATAGCTCTCCACTTGTTTTGGTCCATTTAACTATGGCAGACTAAGATTTAAAGGACCTGTTAAAGATGATTACAAGTGAGGCTTTTTTCCTACCAAGTGGGTCAGAATTCCAAAAAGTTCAGCATATACCGATGCCAAGTTAAAGGAAGAGACTATTGATCAGTTCTGTTAATTTATTGCCCTGAACACTTTCATAAACATACACTTTTTATAAAATCCATTAGTCAGACATGGGTGGTATCATTATACAAATGTATGTACTTTTTAATCAAGCAATTACTTATGTGCCTCTTTTTTTAATCAGAAAGTATTTTGCAAGGTACAAAGTTCATTTTTCTTCTTTCTTGTTAAACTATGAAAAGATAAACAGGGAGACAGGCAAACGGATAAGAAAATTACAAGAGAGTGCCTATTCCTGTTGCAGAGTAATGAAAGCACTTTGTTTTCAAAAGGTAGCACAGAGAGGAAATATATGTGCAGTTTTTGAGGATTTGAGCAGAACTTGTATATGGAGCTTAACACGCTATTTGCCTCACTTAATGTATGAAGCAATACAGATTACACTTAACAAGCCAGATGTTTGACAGAAAACTGACAACTGAAGGAAAAAAAATAACCAATCAATACAAGTGCTTAGACTCCATGAAAAAACAATGTCACTTAAAGCCAGATCTTGGAAGAAAAGAAGTACCTTTTCAGAGTAATGAACACAAACGTGACAAGTAAACATACACATACACAAACACACATGCACACATTCAGAGACTAGTGTATTCCTGTACTCGCTGGCGTTGAGCATTTTGCAGAAGCTGTTTGGTACCTTGCTGGAGTGCAGCCCTTGTAGCAGTTCTGAAGCCATCAAATGCAAGAGAATTAGATGACTCCTGCTGTTCTATTGCAAAGCATCACCTGCCATGAGATCATGTGCCGACATTTTCAGCTGCAGACTCTTGGAAAGAAAAAAAATGCATAAGCAGAAGATGAACACAGTATTAATAAAGCCATAATAACTTTCCACCTAAAATAACTTTGGAACTTTTCCTTTCCCTGAAAAAACTTCACAGGCCAGGTATTCATTAAGTGCACAAATGAACTTTCAAGAACTAGAATTTGCTCTCAAAAACATGAGAAGCTACTTCCTTTCCTCATAAAGCAAATGGAGCTCTGATAGATCAATGGAGTCTCAGCAAAGGATTAAAAGTATTCACTCCTCTTGTTTGTCTCATTTGACACTGTGCAAATAGCTACTGAATATTTCCATAATAAATGCCAACCACTCTATGGAGAACATATAGTGTGTTATTCCATGGTTTATTCAGTCCCTTACTTTAATTATTTTTTAAACTTTTTGTTGTTGTTATGTATTTTCTGTATTCAGTACAAACTGTTCTTAAAGATGCTGTCATCAAAGCTTTTCATCCAATTAAAGAGTCCACCAGCAACAAGGATATGGGGAGACAAGAGATCAGAAAAGGAGTGATCCGAGCGAAGAAAGGAAGACACCTGAAACAGTGACAGCTTAGGACAGAAAAATGAATAACCCACAATCCCCAGTTGTGGTCGTGACAATGTGCAAGCAAAAACTGTTAGGAGCATCCAAGGGCATCCGAAGAATGAGGCTAAAAGTACAGAGTAAGAACATAGCTATCCTGAGTATTCAGGAAAACAAGGATGAAAACACCAGTGCAGACTCCTAGTGATTATTCAAAATAAGTAGAAGAATCAAGAGGCGTCAGACTTGCAAATACTCTTATAAAATCATGGATGCCTAGAAGAAAATTACTTTCATTGCTGATGAAATGAATTAACAGAAAGACTTCAGGTCTTGTGGTGAAATACAGACTAGAACATCTACCCAGAAATAAGTGTTAGAGGGTGTCAGAAAAGCAGTTTCAGATGGAATGGATGGAGCGAACACTGAAGCAGTATGATCTGTGTATAGAAGGAAAAAAGAAATGAAAGCAATTTATTTAATCTATCCATTTAGAAATGGAAGGAGTGTCTGTTGCTCTTCATGGAGGAAAGAAAAGAGGGTCAGCAGTCACATGGGAGACAGGAGAAATGTCCTGAAATTTCTGACTGAGGAAGCCTTTCTTTTTATAAGATTAGTTGCCTGTGCTTATACGCCAGTCACACAGTCTGAAGTTCTAATCAACTTGCTAATCTGCAAAGACATTATTATCACTATCACAGGTGAACGTAATGCAGTCATAACGCACTCCAGGCTTTTAAAATCAAGTAGTAATGGTTTTCCCCCTAAATACGCAATTGTAATTTATTTCCGGTCAATATCAATTTTTTTTCTTTTTAGCTTAAGTGTTCCTAGAGGCTTCTTTTAGTCTAGAATGACAATGTGGTATACAACTTCCTGACCACCGTGGCAAGGTACTGCTTGCTTTGGCTGAATTAGTCAGCTGAATATTTTTTCTCAGCTCTGCCTAAAAAAAGCAAAAATTTCTCAATTTGATCTATAGATGATTGACTTATGTAAGCTGATGAAACCTTACTAGTAGTTTACTTAGTAACTTTCCAGTGTGATTATTTAACAAAGCTTCAAAAAACATATAAATAGTAGTAAATATTTTAAAGGCAAAAATTATAGATGTATTCCCGTAATACATACCAAGCATTTTATGGAGAACATGTAGTGGTATTATTCCATGGTAGGGTTATTTATCCTTTTATTCTATTTTTTGAACTTTTTGGGCTTGGTTTTTTTTTATTTTGGTTTTGTTGCATTTTGGGGGGTTTGGAGGTTTTTGGTATTTATTTTCTATATTGGGCTCAGGCATTTTCTTTTATTCTGGCTTACAAATCAATTTCTCAATAAAATCATCACCATCAAACCATTTAGTCTGGTTAGAACCTTAACTATAGTGTGGGGTTTTTTTAAAAAAAGTTATCCATTAAAAAATCTGATAGTAAATATTCTAAACAAACTGTACTTAATGTTTTCAATTTCATTTTATTTATCAAGCAAGCACGAAGGAGCACATAATGTGTTACTATTCAATGTTTTTGTTCCTCCATGAAGACATCTATGTTCTTCAAATAGGTTGTTATTTCTCCCCACTGATGTAGCCTTTGCTCTATACACAATGTTGTAAGTTCCACAGCAGTAGTAATTACCCTTATCTTATTTGTTAGACAAACTCCAATGCATATTTTAATTGTCTTCATCCCCTGACAACATTATACCCCATAATGTTACACAACAGGGTGGGAACCAAGGGTCTGAATCACAGCCATTGCACCAATTGGTCATAATGACTAGGGTGACTTTATACACGTGCCGCATAGCCAGGGTACAAGCTGGGTCCTGCACTTCACTCTGTAGCCATGTAGCCCGGTAACATAGTGCTGACGCTGCTAGTAGCAGGCCATAAACTTATTATTGAGCTTGTAAGGCCTCGGTACAGAGGCTTGCCAGTTCTGCTCTGTCTGAACCATGTTTGATCTGCTTTTAGCTTTTTTTTTAACCTCCTTTAGTTGTGAGAGCAATTTTTCTAATTCACCAAGTGTCTACAGCTGATCCACTTTCCTTTTGTTTATCGTTGTATGCTACAATTGAAGTGTTAAATTGCAGTAACAAGCAGGTGTTCCATCTAGAAAGAGAAAATTACAACTCTAACATCATGATGTAGTACAGAAAAATACAGGACTGGTACAATAACAGAGAACTTGAGAAATGGAGGCAGAAGATGGGGTGTGGAGGAGTCTCATGCGACGAGAAGAGAGGAAAAAGGTTTGGCACTGGAAACCCTGCAGCTACCAACAACTCTCCAGTGCTCGGATAAGGAAATGCAGACCCAGGAATGGGCACGCCTGGTTTTAGAGGTAACAAAGAGAACACAGAAAGTGTGTCTATGTAAAATCCACCATATATAGTAAATTTGAATGTGACATGGAACTATAAAACAAAAGAAAGAGAGAGGTATAAAAGCATGTTAACAAGCATTTGAAAATGACCCTAAGCAGAAAAAAAAAGAGATGAGAAAAAGAAAGCAAAGAAATGACCATTGAAAGAGAGGAAGGGAAGAAGAAACCACCAACCTGAACATCATAGTCCTCCCATCGAAGGATTCCAGATGCTGGCCACCCACAGCAGCAAACTCCACCATGAACACTAGTGTGAAACCACTGACCTCAGGACCTAGAGGAGCAGAGGAAGGGTGACATAACACACAGAAAAGTGCTAGAGAATAAGATGTGAGTCACAATTTTAATTGAATTATTGCAACTTTTTCTGTCTGAAAGAAGTCCACCTGCATTATTATTCTTTCTTTTCTTCTTTTTTCCCAGGAATAATTGTATCTAGACTGTTAAGATTATACTGACGATAAATACTTTAATCACATATTATAGTGTGTCTCCTTTTTAACCTTAAACAATAATTTTAATGGAACGACAATACCTTTGCATTGAAGTTTTTAAAATCCATATGGGGAAAAAAATCTGTTATATTCTTTATGCTTACTGGAGGGCTATAAAATCCTGTTCTGAAGGAAATAATGGAAATGATGTCATTGTTTGCATAAAAAGGTATAGGATTCAATGAAGTGTGGGAAGCTCTAACTGATCCCATATCATATGCACAAGAGAGACTTGCAAGAGAATTTGAAGTGTTTGGATCTGTACTTAGTACTTCCCTGTGGGTTTTTTTTTCCTCACAACAAGCTGCAGTTCTAGAGTGTTCCCTAACAAAGCCATCCACACATCTATTCAAATGGACTTCCTGGATATATTTAGAGTTGGCTGTTCAAATACAAAAGAAAAAAAAAAGTAAAATTTTAAACCAGCAAAGCTGGGATTAATTAACATTTTCCTCTCCATGTTTATGTTTAACTCTATGTTTAGTCTAATTTTTGTATTATTTTTATCAGATTCATATACTCACTGTCCCTTATCATATATTTTCAGTGCTATGTATGGTCAAAAGCCTCTGTAAACAGCTTCAAATATTTTTATAAAACACAGACTATGCTAAAATAAATGCTAATGTACTGTTAGCAGTTTTCAGTTTTTATCTTTAAGATCATTAGGATGTTATTCAATCTGTTTAACACCTTTGTGAACTATGTTCGAGTTTGGAAAAACAAATCAAATGACATAAATGAATTTTCCAAAGAAACAGATAAAAATGGTGTGAGATAATATTTGCATTCCAAAGTTTCTTGATCTTGCCAGATGAATAACGTCACAGAGAGAAAAAAGAAAATGGGCACAACAGTTTTACAATTTCCTATGAATGTTATTTCTTCCTGTGCAAAACAAGACCAAAAAAAAAAAAAAGACGAATGCAGACTGCAGCATTATGTTAATATCAGTACATACAGATACACACAAGAGAGAGGATAAATTAAGGTCAATCAATTGTAAATGTAACATTTCTTAATGTATGAGCAGTTGCTTTCAGAAGAAGAATACTGGATGCTTTTCAAATTCACCAGAATTTAAAAATAGAAAAATGCAATAAGCAATCCATCTTTACCTTGTTTTTAATACATCAGTAGGATATAAATTAGCATGAATCTTTAATAAGCAACCTACCAGAGGAAAAGTCATAGCTGGTAGTACAGGGACTTGTTAGCCCAGGGAGAGAATGAGCAATGTGTTGTGTCTGGGAAACAGTATGGGATTAGTCTATAGTGGCACACTCTCATTTTTCTTCACCAGTAAGGAGCCAGAGGAGCACATCTTGCATCCTAAAACTGTAGGCAGTGCAGTGCACCCCTGCATATGCATAAGTCTGCATGTATATGGGTTATTCCAAGATGAAAGCTCCTTTTCTCTCAAAGACTGCTCCAAGTGGAGCTTTTTGCCTGGGCCCAAATCTTCATGAGTATTTAATATAGCAGGTTAGCAGATGCCCCGCAGTCGGACAAATGAAAGAAAAAACCCTACAGAACTGCAAACATATTCACCAATACTTCATGAGGAAAATACATGTTCTCTGGAGGTCTTTTCCTGGCTGCTAACTTTCAGTTGTCTGTAGCAATTTATAAATATTACAACTTCTCACTAAAAAAAAAAAAGAAAAAAGAAAACAGTCATTTACAGTGACAAACGTTACTCACATAAAACAAGCGCAATCAGCTTGCCATTTTACATAACACATCCACGCAGCTCTGTCTCACAAAGGCACCACAGCTGTTCTGTAGGTTACTTAAGGCTGACTTAGACATGCAGTTAAGCAGTCATCTCTAATTCCTCTCAAATATTTGAATTTAATTCCTGCTTAAATATTGATACTAAGTTTTTTCAAAACATATCTTTACATTCTTTGGGACCATATTTTTGTTTTATTTTCTTTTGCATTGAGATGATATATTCAGGTGTCACGGCTGCAGCTGCTAGAAATTACACAGATAAGCACCCATGTCTCTGATTACGTACCACTTCCCTTTTTTGCCTCTGCTTAACAGTTTGCTTGATTATTTTTTTTTTCCTGATATGCAACAAATTTCTTACCTGGGCTCAGAAAGTTCGACAAAGAATTCAAAGTCAGAAAGAAGTACTCAGGGCTATGGAGTAACATGAATATCTACATAAGTGAATGACGAATAGTACTGAGATGACATTCTTCAGGAAAAAGATCACAAAAGGTACTCCATCCTGCTCTTGTACTTAAAGTGTTGTTTATACACTGTCTTGCTTCCAATGGACTATACCTATTCAACTTTCTCAGGAAAGGAACTTGCATTATGAATAATGCTGTTTAACTCTGTTAAAATGGTTAGTAAAACTACACCCTCCTATAGTAATTATATCAGAGAACACTGCATTCTGGAAATCAGCATCTGCATGATTGAGGCCTGATTGTGTCAAAAATAGTCAGCACTCAAAAATAAATCAGTAACTGGCTGCTATCTTTTTAAAAAATAACAGAGCAAGTACATAGCTGAGTAGGACATTGATCCCAAAAAAGAACATAATATATACCATACTATCAAGGGTTAGGTCTGGGCTGGCCATTAGACAGAGGGCAGACACTCTCTGTCAACCCCTCTCTCTTCCCAAAGGGGAAAAGAAAGGGAATAAGGGAGAGAGAGACTTATGGATTGGAACAGAAAACTAAAACTGCTTTAATAAAAACAATAACAATCAAATGAAATATATACTAATACATATGAATACAATATTGAACCCAACCCCCTTGACAGCAATTACATCACCATCACTACTGATGCTGTGGGCAGGCACTGGGGAAGTCCCAGAATGACTGAGTGGCAGACGGGAACCAGATTCAAAAGCTGGATTCATGAGATGGAATCAGGAATGCAGACTGAGTTTGAAGGCAGAAGAGACAGACTGTTGAAGAAGAGCACTTGACCCTTGTGATCCTGCAGCTTTATACCGAATATGACGTCTATGGGATGGAACGCCTTGTTGGTCAGTGTAGGGTCTCCTGTCCTGTCTGCTCCTCGCCACAGGTGCAGCCTCTCACTTACGGCACCCCCACCGTGGCACACACACAGGATTTAGCAGTGACCTTGGTCTGCACAGGAGCAAGTACAAGCCAGTACAAGTACAAGCCTTTCTGCAACCCAGTCCCTGGCAGTGACTGCAAACATCAAGCGTTATCACTGCTAGAAGCAGACACTGTCTGCAAAAATACACCATTAACTTCAGAAAGTGCCGTCACTGAGCAGAGACTGAGCTGGAAAGTGAAATCACTGAACAGAATGAGTTCTGTTCCAACTCAAACCTGGATACAAACAAAAATGCTCAAAATTATGGTCAGTATGGTGGATTAAAACAATACAATGACCATATAGGGACTTCTGTGACTGTAGGATGAGTGTAAGCTTCTTCTTATGTTTTTATATACATATACATGACACTGATAAGACTCTATATATTCAGGCACAGCATGTATTTGAAAGGTGTTAAGAAACCTTATTTCCCAATGATTTCAGATTCCATTTTGACATATACAAGAAAAATGTTTAGTATAGTCCCCAGCGTGCATTTTTAGAGCTACATATATAACAATTATTCTTAAATTTACTATCAGACTGTGAAGTGTAATGCACACACACAAAACCTTTTTTATGCACAGCATAATGTAGAAGATGATAGGTGAATAAAGAAAGTGTTATATCATATATATCCTTCTAAAAAGCAAGGGCCTCAACTGAGATTTTAAATGTCAAGTTGTTGAAAAAAGCAAAGAAAAAGAAAACAAATGAGTCCAAGTACATAGGTAATCATGTTTTTAATAGATGTTAACATATATTACCTGTCAGCTAAAATGCAAAGGTAAATATCTGATCTCTACGTAGTCTAAATAACTGGGTAATAACCAATCAATTGATCGATCAATCATTTAAGGCAAGGTATGTAACTATTGAGAAAGATGACATATCTATAGAGTTGCTTTTACATACTGCCAAATACATTGCTGCTTTGGGCAAAATCAGCCAACGTGTTCAAATCAAGATCTATTTCAGGCAGTGTGACAGTAGTATTTGTTTCTTTTTGTTCCAGAGTGCATATAAACAAAACCACCTGTGTTTTACTTCATACCTATTGCAACTTTTTACATCAGTTGTTCCTCCCTAAAGAACATTTAGTTAGACCATTTATGTGAGCAACGTATGGTATTTTTTTTCCGATGTGTACATAAAGTTGTGTTCAAGGAAATTTTTAGATCAAATTGATCCAATGGGTTTATTCAGGTTTGTTCCTAATTCCTGATATGTTTGGAAAATGATAAACAGCTTTTACTCTTTCCTACTGTGAACAACATTAGTTGCCAGAGCTACAGCAAAAGTACAGCAAGAGGTGTATGAAAAAAGCATCAGTTTCCTCAATTGCTTCTGCTGACCTGAAAGAAGAGCTGCAGGTTTGTAATGGTAAGATGAATGTCAACAATAGCTGAAAGAAGCTTCAAAAGAAAGAGTCAAGGAGCAATTTATGGCCCAAATGGCCTGCAATTACTTCTTCTAGCCAACATGTTCAGAAAGGTTTCATGTCAGTTCCCTAGGAATTGCCTCTGAGCTATTGATTTCATTTTTCCACCTTGTATAACCCATTTTCCATTCATTTCTTCACCTGACACTGACGGGACATTAGAAGAACTAACAAACAACCCCCTCAAATCTTCTTGTTTCTGCCTCCGGAGTAAAAAGAAAAAAAACCCAAAATGCCATCACTATTATTTTCTGTGTTAGAAAGTGAAAGAGGAAAGTATTGAAAAGGAAGAAACAGGTTTTTCATCTGTGGGTTGTGGTGTATACAGGGGTCAATATAGTGTTATGATATTCTAAAATAAAAGAAATCCAAGAGCAAATACACAGAAGGACTATAAAAAACAGAGTGTGGTAGGTCAAACATGAACATATGTTACGAGAGTGTAAAACAAAGCACTGGAGACACCAGTGGTGGATAAAACTTAGAGAAGAAAAGAAGAGTGGCTAATGCAAACACAGCTTAAGTTAAAGGGACAAAAAAATGGAGGAAAATAAGAAATAATGGCAATGTGATAAAAGACATAGAGGTAGAGAAAAGAAGGAAAGACAAAAGGGGAGTTGTGTTCCAGACAGCAGATGCAGTTAAGGCAGTCCGGTTTAGCACTATTATCATCCATGCCTTTGCTCCAACTGGAATTATGCTTGCTAGGGTTTTAACTTTGTGCAACACAAAGAACTGGAACAAACTACCTTATGTCCTGTAAGAAGGCTGAGCTCAAAATCTTAGACAGCTTCCCTAACTGTGCATATAAGTAGTAGAAAAGGATGGAAGTCACTTTTAGGCTAGGGTTGAAAAGTTCAAATTTAAGACTAAATCTAGTCCTCCCACAATTCAAACCAGGTTTTTTAAGTATTCTTTTGAGCTCTTGATTTAGTTCTCTGCAAGTGGCAATAATCTGCTGTAGATTTCAAAAGAAAAAGTATGCGGTTGCCAGTCCCAACTTTGGGTTTAACACTATCTAGGTTGACCATAGAAATGTTGTCGGTGACAGAAAGGTCCTAGAAGACTCTTTATGTAAAAGTCATTTTGTAGTAAGGATATACTTACTTACCCTTCTGTTCTAGTGTAGAACAGTTTGACATCAAGCACAGTTGCCAGTGGGAAGGAAAAAACACAGACAAAATGGAAACAGGTAAAACATTCATGCTGTGTTGGACAGGGGACCTTCAAACAGCTGTCAGATAGCACTGGGGCTGTATTAGCTCCAAACTCAGAGGTACTGAAGTAGTAGTACTGAAGATAGGTATTTTGTACCAAAGAAGGTGAAAAACAAAGTGACATGCCTGGGCAAAGATAGATAATTCCTGAAATTCAGCAGTTGGCTGCTGTTGTGGCAGCTGAGTTTCAAGTGCAGAGAAATCCAGTTAGTATAATCTGATCAAGCCACCACTAAAAAGTAACCTCATCTACAGGAGTCTGCATGGTTAGCTGAAACCAAACAGTCCCCAGACTGGCATTTCACTAGGCAGTATTTATCCTGATAGCAGCAGCCAGTGCTCTCCAGTGAATTATTTTCTTGCCGCTATTTCTGACTTTGCCATCCCATAACATATCTCGTTGAGCAGTTGCCATACCTACTTGTTATTCACTTAAACTTCTGGTTTTGCTGAGAGGTAATATAACACTGTCTGTCTATGCCTCACCCCGCCACAGAGCACATTGCTGCCTCTGGTAGATGTCACGTCTTCGTAAAAACGAAACCTCATGCTCAGCTGCATCTTTGCAGAGCTCCATATGTGACAAGTCAGGCTGGAATCAGTGCTCATTGAAAAGGCAGGCAAATGGAGCAGATACTTTTGCCCAGCAGCAGTGTGTAATGGTATTTTTGCTGGTTAATTCAGATCCCCCCTCACATGCCTATTGAAATCCACCACTGTGCCTTGCATACACAGGCACTGATGTCCACGGTGCCCTGAAATCACAACAAAGGCTGGGGCAGGGAGTTTAAGCACTGTGTACTACTACAGTATTACTGCTACAGTGCACTACAGATGGCAGAGCAATATACTGCAAGACTGCCCTGGTTTTGATGATAAAAAACACAAATTCAATTTTCTGGAACAATTTCTATAAAATTACTATGACATCTTTATGGTAAATATTAGTTCCAAATAGTGACCACCAAGTATAATCTCTGTTTCTCACTGTAATTAGTTTCATTGAAGAGTTCATTCTAAACAAGGAGAAATCCCCTATAGGTAGACTATGTAAACAAAGAACAAGTTCCTGTCTGGTCGGTAAGACTTGGATTAAACTCTTAGGGAACTTATTTTTGCCAATGGCAATTATTAAAAAAAAGCACAAAGAAATGAGCATTAACTAGAAGAATGAATGGTAGCATGTAACATGTCATTGTCAACAACATATTTTTAAAAACTAGCTTTTCCTGATGATTCCTGCCTATTTCTAAAAGAATAATAATAAACAATGGAAACATGGTGTATATATATATAAATATATTCACAAAACATATGAAACTTATATGTAATTTCTTGCAAAAAAGTTTAATGTGAATATCTGGAGTAATTACAGCCATTTTGAAAATTGACGTGAACCGCCGGAAAAGAAAGTCAGCCACAAGGGTACAACGGAAATAAATGTGAGCTGCCTTAAGTGTGTCCATGTTGATAGCTGTAAAGCTTATGTACTACTTCTAGGCAGTTAGTCGTGTTGGTTAATACAGAAAACACAAATCACTAGATGTTTTGGAATCTGTGAAATCAACCCCTAGAGTCAACTGTTCCAGAGACTTAGAGGTTCACAAGATAACTAATTAGTAATTACATCTGGCTTTAATGTCATTAGCATTCCCAGCAATACTTAGTACTTACACAAGTATCATGGTAGACTATTTTCTCCATAAACAAGATGACATTATGGGAAATGAAACCATAAAAATAGTAACTTCATGAAGGATTATTTATTCTTCTTATTGGTGAGGATGAAACACTTCTTTCAGGACCTGATTCTTCATTTTAGGCCATCTCTAACATAGTCACCAGGCTCTCTCCTTCCTAGCCCTAAGCTTAAGTGATACACATGTACAACTGGAGACATAATTCTAACCACAAATGATCGCTCCTCTGAGATGAAAGTGGTGAGTCTGAACTGTACTGCCTAATAGAGAGAGGTTGAGATCACCAGTCAGGACACTTCAGTAAATTCTGGGTTCCCTTGTAAGTTTAATCAAATGGCAAAACTCTGATTATTTTCAAGACGATATGAGGTCCTCAAATTTTTTTTTTTGAGAGTATTAAAATCCGTATGCCAGTTATAATCTAACCCCAAAGGTTGCTTAGTATTTGGCTTCTCATTTTATTAACATTCTGTAATAAATGTCCAAAGAAGTATTTACATTTGCCTAAGGTTCACTTTATTTGGAATCCTCTCTCATACCGGATTTGACCTTCACAAATTCTGTTCCATAATGGGTGACCTTTAGATTAGCCTCACGTGTAAAGAAGTGACTATGTTATCTGATGCTTTTTATTCTGCAAGTTACTAAACCAAAAATACCTGAAAATTTAAAATATCTGTTACAAATGCAGTATTAACAAAACACATTTTGTTAATGTGTTCCAAACAAAACAACATCTTTTCTAATATGTTCAAGGTCACAAGAATATTTTTTATTGTTTATTTCTTAATAACCGCAAAAAAATTAAACTTTTTGTTGTACACAGATTTTTTTCCTGTGTTTACCAGAAATACGAGAATATTTGGCGGGAATAGTTTCATGAACATTAACTCAACTTAAGAATTTTTACATTCCCTTGAAATGTTAAATCATTTAATAACATTTAATTCTAAACATATTCAGATGCCAAAGAAACTGGAAAAAAATTTAGCCCAAGAAATGTGCACATGTTGCGGTTGAGTTAAATGCTTGCAGTAATAACACCAAAACACATTTAAGAGTATCCTTTTAAAAATATCACTTTAGAGTTCTGAAATATGAAAAATTAACAGGTATGTGTTGAACAAAACTGGTTCTCAGTTGATAGAGGGGAAAAAAAATTCACTCTGTGGACAATAATGTCTTAGAAGTGGTTTCCCACACAGGTCACCCAGTCTCCATCCTTTTCAAGATTTTCAAGACCCAGCCCGACAGAGCCCCAGGCAACGTTGTCTGACCTCACAGTTGACCTGCTTTGAGCAAAAGGCTGGTCAAGAGACCTCCTAAAGTCAATTCCAGGTGGAGTTACCCTTTGACTCTAAGAAAATTGTACCTATTACCCAGTTTCATCTACTGGTGAGAAACTGCCATCAAGTATAAAAATTCCATTTGGTTATTAAATATTGGTTTAGGAAAATGGATGGAATCTGTGTTGTGTGTATGTATCTCTGCAAGTATGAATATGTAAGGTTTTCATAATGTATATATCCGAGACTGAAATACCATGAACTAATTGTTTCTTCACAATATTTTGATGCTGTCATTAAAGCGCTGTAGCCAAAGGTCAGAGAACTAGAACTCGAGGAAAAAGAATTAATTTCATTAGGTGAACCATAAAGGTTATTATTCTGAGGTTGGACTCAGACAGTGAACAACAGTTCACTCTGGTCTTTATTTTATATGCATTATGTTAATATATGTTACAGTCATGGACCATGGACATTATATAGATTAAAAATAAATATTATTCATTGATTCTTAAGTAATATAGATAGCGTGTAGCCTCCTTGTTTTGTACATATGCTTAAAGCAGAGGTGAAGGTATCACAACAAATCTCTGCTGTATTTTTATGTACAACACAATTTCATTCTTACCACTGCACCGTGAACATTAACTTCTCTAACCTATTTTCATGTACATAGTAAGTGTAAAACATCTTACTTTTTTTGTTGAAGAGTCTTAAGACAATAAGATCAAGTTTACCACTGTAGGTGTTTATTCATTCTACGTTTTTATGCCTCAGCCATCTGAGGCCACCAGTTCTAGGACACAGTGAGTCTCAAACTGCAGCCTTCTGAGGGGCTAAAGTAACAGGAAGCAATTTTGTTCCTTTTCTCGGATACATCCAAAATAATTTCTATGCAATACTGTGATAAGGCCTGTCTCTTTCATACTGTGCTTTGGGTTTGATTTTGTTCTTTTTTTTTTTCCTTTTTTCTTTGTTTTCTTTTTCTTTCTTTCTTACTTTCCTGTCTTTTTTTTTGCCTTTGTCTCATTTCTGGAGTCTTCTTTGCCCCATTACAAGCTGAACAAAATACCCAAAACATTTTGCTCAAAGGACAAAAATATTCATGTGCCAACCCCTTGAAAATATCTCACTCATAGAGAACAAGACGACAAAGTTTGTGTCTGCAGGAAACAGCCTTTTTGTGTGTAGAAAGATTTTACCTCGTAATATTTTAAAGTTACAGAGAATACCTGATACAAGTGACATACTATATGCAAAACACTTGAACAAATGTTGTTCTTCCCAATGAGGCTTGACAGATACAAGCATTTTTACTGTTTCTCTTTTTGACAGATATTGTAATGTCTCTGAAATTTTTCTATCCTTTGACTCTGTAAAACTGCTCAATCTATTGCAGCAACCAATGGTCACTGGAAAACAACAGCTTTTTGGTTCCAATAATTTATTACTGTAATTTTTCTGTCACGGTTCTATAAATCACTTTCAAAGCTTGCATGTGAAAACACCGATGCGTGTGTACATTACAATAATGCATATACTGAATTTGCATTTCAATAAAAATCCAGGTGTATCAGAATTAAGAAATAGAAAAGTACATCATTATTGATATATTTTAATAATGCTACTAATGTTTGATGTAATTAGCTTTTAGTAATCTCTAAAATATATGTTCCTGCCCACAAAATACTACAGAAAGTAATTGCCTCACATTTTGTTTGAATACATGTTTTGGGCAGCAGTTGTACTAAGAACTCGATGTGTTGACAAACTCTAAAGCCTCAATCTGAGCAGATTGTTTTACTGGCAAGTATAAAATGTTTACTACTGTTTAAAGAAGACAAAGTATGAACTTTTGTTATCATTCTTTTTCTCCATCACCTACCTTCTTCATAGATTTAGTAATTCAACCACTGTGGCTATTTTTTGCTTTTGAGAATAAGCATTTGCAACTAAGTTCATCTTTCTATTCAGCTGTTGCTATGTGATCTCCCATCATGCATTTAATTAAAAATTCCAGAAAGAATGTTAAGTGTCATTAATATGTTGTCCAGAATATTGAGCAAATTTATAAAACATTTTTTTTAAAAACTTGAGGGTTTTTGTTTAATACAAAGAACTGGAACTATCCCTGTATGGATAGACTGTGGCACTAAGGTTAACAATGATATTTAACAAATACAAGAACAGAACTATTTTTATAATATTTATACTTAATTGTATTCAAAAAATATCAAAAAAAAGGATTTTTTTTCTTGGTGTATGCATATGGAGAAATATCACTACTGTGGGTGCTGATGTGAAGGGAACGGTTCTGTTTCTCGTGGTACGTTGAGAGGATACTAAGCCTTTCAGAACTTTGTATTACTTTTCAGAGCAGAATGAGTTAGAGAAGTTCTAGGACTGTATGTTAGAGATTTTTAAATGCTGGTTCGGAAAACACAGATATTCTATAAAATGCTTATGTGCAGCTAGAGAGCTTCCTAGTCTTGCTGCTTCTTCTTGCTTTAAGGTAAATTACAGACAAAGAAAATAAAATGCACTAGATGCATTTCGAGCATGAGCTTTTCATGCCTCAGTTGCTATGACTGCCAGAGGACTCTCTGAGATGGTAAAATGACCAGAAAAGGTAGCTAAGCCAAGAGAATCTCTCTCTTAGAACATCGTTTTAACATCCCAAGAGTTCAGAAATCTCTTTTAACTGTTGAAATAGCACCTCTGCCTAGTCTGCATTAATGGAGAGCTTCTGAGCTGCACTTGTCAAAACCGATTAGTTCACAAAAAATGTTAGCAGCTTTAAAAATAAAAAATAATAATATAGTATTTCTTTAAAATTATGTAAAATATCTGCTGCTACTTAAAGACATTTTATCTTGTTCCTTTACTATATTGCTATATGCTGAAAGGGAAAACAACGATTGTTGCTCAGCGTATTAACTTTCTGCCTTGTTATGATCTTTCAGTAAGACAACCCTCTGGGCTTGTTTAAATTCCAAAGAGAATTCCCCAGACAAGTGAAACCAACTGAAGAAAATAAATTGAAACCTACATTGTAGAGATACCTGGTGGTTTGACTTGGGTAATGAAGTGACATATAAAGCTGCTGTGTTATGCTGGTGAATGTACCTGAACTGTAAAGAAAGGTGTGATGTATATCTGAAACATTAATCTAGATAGCAATCTAGATAGAAACGTTAATGACGAGATTAAGTCAGGCTCCTTTTTTTCCCCAAGTATTCAATTGGCTTGTACAACAGATATTGAAGTCAATGCCACAGCTTCTTAACCTATATTTCACAGACAAACATCAGCTTGATAAGGCACACCACAGCCTTGTTAGAAAGATACAAATCATATTTGAGCCATCCAGATTTAGAATTAATTTCTATAGGCATAGTTTAAACCTTGGGACTTAGGGCTTTGGACCTTTTACATTCATTAAGAAATAATGATTAAAAACGTGAAGCAGGGTGAGATGTGAAGTTTCTTCTATCTAATTTTTGGTTTAGGCTTTCAAGAAACATCTAAAACTCTGTCCAAATACAGCAAAATATGTAGACTCAGTATATGCTTCTACTTACGCTGCTTGTTCTTGTAAACATTTCAGATGACTTCAGCACTTACTCCAATCAAGTTTATCACATGTGTACCAGTGACCATCTGTTTACAAAGGAATGAAAGACTGTGAATTATTATTTTGATAAATGGAATAAAAAAGAAACTGAAACAATTTTTGTGTCTCTGGATATATTTTTGAAACTAACAGAATATTTAAGACTATTTTTTATGATACAGGTATGGACTAGCTTGTGTGTAATGCATTGAATGAAGAAATCGAAAACTGTTTTGACTTTAGTCCGATCTGGTTTCAACTCATTCATTAAAATTATGTTAGCCGTGACAAGAGCAACTAGTAAAGGATAGCAAAACATTTCAAAACCACCTAGAGATTGTGCAGCAAAATATTGAATTACAAAACACACTATGGACAGTGTTCAAATACACTGGTTTTTATCATGGGAAGCAGCCTCAATTAGAGCTGAGTAGTAAAAAAGTATATTGGTTTTGTGGAAGGTTTTGGTATTTCAAAACTTGGTTTCATCCCCCTAGATATCAAACTATTACTGTTTTGAAATTCTTTGTGAAAGATAACACAATAGTGACTATGTGTATGCCACCTGGATATCTGACTCAAAAGCAATGACTTTAGAGGTCCTGGGCCTTTTGATCCTGGCTCTGTATTTTAAAACTCGGACTTTCTAGCTGCTGACTAAGTAAATCAGTTTGCAGATAACTCAGAACAGTGCTTGATATTCATGTAAATTTTATTCAAATGGAACACACTATGACAAAGGCTTGAATTTTGGCAACGTATGTCCAGGCCTATTCATAAACCACGTGATTCCTGGTGACTGAGACTGTATTCTGCCACGGCATCCTGAGAAAACGTGTGATCATCTGCAAGTCAGTCACCAGTCTGTGGCAGCATTACTTGTATCATTTATCTTTAAATTAAAAGAAGCCGCGGGTGTCTTCAGCTCTGTATGCAATTCAAGGACTAGAGCTAACTTTGAAAGCAAAACAAGTGTGTACGACTTTCATCCATTACATTCTTGGGATATCAGATAGGCAAAACTACATTGCAGAGGAGCATGTGAATGTTCAAGTTCTCATAACCTAAAATATTCAGATCATACATATTCTTAAAATGTGGGGTGCTTAAGCTTTCTAAGAGGAGAATTTACTAATGATTCTAATAAACTTAAGGTTTCGATGTGCAAGAGGAGATTCTAAGTAACTATAATAATGACAAGAAAAGTAGGATTTATTTATTGACATACATAGAAAAAGAAAATAGCTTGGAAAATGCCAAAAAATATTTTTCCCACCAATGAAGTCCAAAGAAAAATTAAACCTTGTTGTCCCAACTAGGGAGTCCCCATGCAAAGCTTTGAAGACTAAGACACAGTTCTGCTTCCTTGAGTGTAAAAAATGTTTTGAAAATCTGTGAAAATAAATAACATCTCAGAGGAAGAATTACGGAAGATCAAAGCATTAGGAGGGCTTTTTCCATGTTCAGTATTTTGTTTAACATTTCTTCCTCTTCGCAAAAATTCTATATGTGTGTGTGTGTGTGTGTATTAGGGATATATCAACAAATAGATACCATGAACACTAGCTTCATAAATAGTTATCGATTTCCTCTGTAAAGCATAGTGTTGCCAACCACATTTACTGTACTGTGGAACATAGAGAGATTCTTCTATGACAAGCAAATGTCATAATGGTTTTGAAAGGTGAACATTAATAAAACCAACCTCATGTTTCTTTTCACTATGACATCCAGTTCAGGAGAAACGGATTCTTGTCTTGAAATGCCAGTATTTACTAACAGCATCTGTGCAGACACAATAAAATACTGAATCACACATAGATCCAGTGATGATGTTGCTCTAAGAAATCTCACTACACTGCATACAGCTGGGTTTGAGCCACTGTTAAGATTCTGAACCTTGGCATGACTGTTCAAAGAATTTTTTTTTTTTTACTGTAGAACTCTGTTTAACAGAATTAATTTATGTTATTTGTTGATTATATAATCAATCCATCAATCTGTAAGTCACAGTTTTTTACTTTGACAGACATTTTTATCACCATTGACTTTTATAGGAGAACATGTGATCAGCTATGACTTATTGAGCTGAAAATTATGTAAGATACAGAATTCTGTATCAAATCAATCCTGTCTCTTTCACCAGTGGGATCATTTTAAGCACCAGTTTAAAGGCACCTGGATTTCAGATTTCTGTGCTCTGAAGTTCTGCTTGTACTACCCATTTAAGTGGTCTTCACTCTACTGGTTTGTGGTATTTTCAACCTCAAATGTGAGACTGCCTTGATCGATTTATTTTTCATTCTCCATTCCCCATGGCATTTGGCTACTCTAAAAGGAAAGATTTATAATCTTACAATAAAAATTATACCTTATTGCCTAGAACAGTGAATTATCTAAGCCTAAATTTGAGACAGAAATATAAAATAATATTTCTCAAAGAGCAACAAGTTACAAACAAAACAAATGCTTGTACTACAGACTCTCAGAAAAATCAGGTGGATCTCTAGATGTCTAACCACCAGACTTAAAGATGTACAAGATGGAATGTGAAAAATTAGAAAAATTTTCTTCCCGTAAGTGTGGTCAATAATTGGAACAGGTTGAGGAATCTCCATCTTTAAGATGATAATGATTCAACTTGGCCTGAGAAACTTGATTTGATGAGGAATGCTTTGAGAAGGGGGCTGTGCTAGATGATCTCAGGAGGATCCATCCAGCCTAAATTATTCTTGATTCTGTGATTCTATAATGCCAAAAGAATGTATTATCATGAATAAACAGATTAGAAATGTCATCATTGCAAACAAGAAAATTGTCTAATCAATTGGCAAAGATGAATTGGCAGATAACAGCATTGTTAAAAAATAAGAGAACGAAAATAATTTTATTCTTGTGCATTATATGTCACCAGCACTTTCTGAGAGTCAGGCCCCAAAATCACCCTTTGAAAAAACAAGAAAAATTAACATTTTTCTTCCAAACTATGTTTCCCACTACCAAACTCAAGACATTTTAGACGTTACTTATCTCTTGTCTTCCTTTTAGTCTCTGAGCTTTGAGAGTAGCCAGCCTCTCTCGTAGAGCTGTCAGGAATCAAAAATTTGTTTTTCAATAGCAGATTAAATCCTTCACATACTCAGTTGGTAGGAGCTCTTTCCTCCACCCTCATGTTATATCTAATTTCTCTTTCTTCAACTTGTGACCATTTTCCTTGTTTTCTGTGGCACACTCCTGAGAACGGTCTAACCATGTCTTCTTTATAATCCTCTCCTCCTTTTGAGTAGTGGAAAACTAAAACCAGGTTCCCCTAAAGGTTTTTCATCTGCCAGCTAAACAAGGAGCGTTCCCTCTGCCTTTCCTCATAACCTCCTGTACACGGCCCTCTGACGGACTCCTCCCAGTGAGGGGCCCAGCATTAACCATAGTGTGTCAGATATGGTTTCACATACTCCAGGTAGAGGGGAATGATCATTTCTGTCCAGCTGGCAATGTGCTTACTGAAAAGCCCGGTATGCAGCTACCAGTCATCACCACAGCAGCACAGAGCTCACTCAGGTTCAACCTGTCCACTGAGACCCATATCTTCTGCAGCAGAGCTGCTACCTAGCACATGAATGTCCGGCTTCTGTTGCTTATTTATGCTGTTCTGAGCCATGTGCAGTATTTTACTCTTGTCCCAGTTGGTCTTCGCGGGGTTCCTGGTGGCCTGTTCTTTCAGCTTTTTGTTTTTATCCTTCATTACCACGTTGCTGAGAATCCTAGCAGCATGTTTGACAACAAAAAAGACCATTTTACATTACTTTCCAAAACTCAATCAAACATTTACTGTGAAGCTGGAAAAAGCTATTTTCCTGTAACTTTATGATTTCTAGGTGTTTGCTTTATTTTGTTGTGTTTTTTTCCTTCAACAATAGTATTTCTTTTTGTTTTTAAAACAATGTGTGTTTAATTTAGGACATCAAGGCAATGTAACACCGTAGCATTTTCTGATTTTCCTACCAAATAGTGGCAGATTTACAGCATTCAGGTGTTTGGAATGTTAATTAATTCCCATGGAGATGGAATATAGTCCTCTGTGCTGATGCTGATCAAAACTATACATGAGAATTTTCAGTTAACCACATTATGATTCCACAGATTATCAATTCTGTATCTGGTGTTAACACCTAAACACATATGCTGAGGGTGAGGAGAAAGTTTTCCTACACAGTCTGCAGATCCTACAAATCTTTTTCCAGTATCATTGTAATCTTTCTTGTGAGAGGTTTTCAAGAAGTTCAGGATGCATACATCTAGATATATTGCTGCTTACATTTCAGTCTATTAAAGATTCCTTTTAACCCTTGTTAAGTGAAAACGAAGTCACGTTTGGGAAACTTGAGAAAGAATGAAAACACTGTTGCCAATACTATAAAAATGTTGAGTATTTTCAAGGACAATAGCAGTTAAAAAAAATTCCCTCAGTAAACATAGGAGGTGTTTTCCTAAATGTAGACATTTAGCTTTGATTTTGAAAAATTTGCCAGTATCAAGAGAAATCACTTCATTTATAAACAATACTATAGTGTTGATGTAGAAATCAGAGGGTAGAGTTACAGTTTCTGAACAGGAAACTCAAAATAAATAGAGAGAGGAAACAGTATAAGAGACAGACCGGTCACCACTTACCCACACCGAGAAAAAGAAAGAAAAAGCCTGGGTTATACTGGTGCTCTGGTAATGCAACATTGGACAGACATTTAATTTAGACACAAGTCTCTTACCAGCACAAGTAACTTCTGTTATTTATATCCTAAAAGCATAAAAAGTGGCCAGAGCTGACACGAGTATGGAAAGCAAAAGCCATCTTAAAGTTGGCTGCCTTCTCTACGTATGATCGGAGGCTATAGCAGCTCTGAAGCTACTGTTTTATAAAGAATTCATTGTCTTCTCCAAGCTGGCAGCTGTGTCCACAATGGGTTTTTTTTTGGAAATCAAACCAGTGTAATTTCACAGCTCTGGTAAACAGGAGGAAATGCTATACTGTCTGAAAGAGAGGTAAATTTTCTCTTCCACTCACTCCCTAACAAGTTGTTGAGTTTATCCAAGTTTATTGCTCTTTAAGTCACAAGGCTCTAGCCCTTTGTTCATTGTGAAATAAATAACAGATCACATTTTTTACATTAAATATCTCTATTTTAAACCACTTTAAACAACAAAATACTACGTAAGTCACTGGATTCCCCTGTGCCTTTAATGTGAGTCTGGATTTTCTCTTTCTTTTTTAAGACATAATTCAGAACATAACTTATATCTTTATACATTACGTTCAACCTTCAAGTAGCATTTTATGGATTTAGACAACGGGATGCGATTTTTGCTATAGGGCTCTTAGGCACAGTTTATTGCTGTGCTGTGCACAGTAAATATATAACTAATTTACTCTCTTTAGTCTATATAAATGATTTGTTTGCTTAATGTGTTGGAAATAATTTCATGTATTATAGTTACTGTTGTTGTTGCCATCACATTACTACAATAAGCAAAATCTATATTTCATTTGGTCTTCTGGAAACAATTTTTAAGTAAATGCAGATGTTTGCCTCTATTTTAATGCTATTTTTACAAATTTTCTGCTAATAAATACACAGTTGTGTTATGCTATGAGAAACAAAGACTTCAGAAGGAAGTATTTTTGATTAATCAGTCTCATTCTCATTTAAACCATTATTTTCAGAGCAATATCATTCATAATCTTTGTAACATGCAACATATAAACAAACCGCCGCCCATGAAAAATGAGTAAAAAACTTTTGCAAAAACCCCCATCTGACCTCAGAAAAATATAACAGATTTTTTACACAGTCTCTCCATTGTCAACTTCATTCATCTAAGTCAGAAATCTAAAATAAGTCAGGAGAGTATGCTTATCTTGCTTTCTACAAGCAATATAGCAGAATTGTCTTTCTTTCCTGTTAAGAATCCAAGACTCATTTCCATATTACAAGTATGGAGACATGGAGATTTCCCTCATAATTATAAATAATCTATTGACTTAACGTGCGTTAATTAAGGAAGATCAGAGAGCGTCTTTTGTGTTCACAACAGCTATGTCAGATTAAAATAGCTTTCAAGGCTACTAGAAAGTGGACTATATAAAGTCTGCAATTCACCTGCTACTCTTTACCCTCTCGTAAGATGACATTCAACTCTTTACTCCCTTTCAAGGTGTGCCTCCTGGCCTCTCTACACACTATTTTAACCCTGCTCCAAATTGGAATTATTTGTTTCTGCACGGTTTCTCTGTGTAAAGATCAACAGGATAAAGTAATGAGAAGACCTACGAGAGAGAGGTCAGTATGGGGTTACCTCCACTCTCTGTAGGAAGTTACAAATCAGGCCAAAAAATGCCTTTCACAACTGGTCTTAACAGAACTCGTCACACGCACAAGAAAGATGGGTTTAGAAGCTCTTGTCCAAACATTTTCTCACTTCATAAGTTGTCAGAAAATAACTTCTTTATTGACAGTCAAACAAGCAGGTTGTTTTTATCCATATATTTTTTCAATAGGTAACTGTTAGTAAAATTCTGGAATGTATTTAGACTTTATTCTGGTCTTGTAGTCAGGAGAACCTATGTCACAGCAGAATCTCCATGAAAATTTTCTTCCCAATTTTCAAAATCACAGAATATATCAAATAGACACTATGTCCAAATTTATGATTTTCTGTCGTATTTGGAAACAAGCAGGAAAAGAAAAAAAACAAGCTACTGTGTTTTCTGAAGAATCAGAAAGCACTTTTCTCATCTCTGATATAACTGCACTTTAAAGATATCAAAAGAAAAGGGTTCATTCTGAGGCTATTGCTGAAATATGTTTGGTTTAAAATTTATTTCTCTCTTTTCCTAGCATATTTTTTCCTATAAAAAAAGAAATATTAGGAATATTTAGGCTTACTCACATGTTTTCTTGGTGGAAAACCTTAGTCTATGTCCTATTACATGACACAAATTTACACCTTTAGCTAAACTTACCAGGTGAATACACATCGTATGTTTAAAGGGAAGTCAGAAGTTTGTAGAACTGTACAGCTGTTCCGTTTTAAGCTCACATGCAGCAAGACCGATATTTTTAACTTATACTGGGAACGGGTGCCCAGGTGCCGGCAGCAGCAGCCGCAG
>NW_010422962.1:0-6786 GCF_000710305.1 Buceros rhinoceros silvestris
GTGCGGGCATCTGACTGGTGAGTCCCGCCAGTGCCAGGCTCTGCCAGCTGTGTGTCCCGGTGGTGGGGTGGCAGGTCTTCTCCACGCGTCTCCGCACAAGACCCGTGCCTCCTGCTTCGAAGGGGCCCTGCTTTCGCCTTTTTAATCACCGCCGACGTAGTGACCCGAGTTCTGGCAAGGGGAGCTGGCTGCCGTTCCCTCGCTGGGCTGCCAATGTACCTCCTCCTTCTGGCCTGAGGGGCCACCGGAGAGTGATACGGGCTGTTGCCAACTCCATCTGCCTGGGAACAAGGGACCCAGCTTGGAGCCCGAGCCCAGACCTTGGCGGGTCCCTGCTGCTAGCCCGCAGACCAGCACTCCTGGATTTCTTACCAGCAGGCTGCCTGTACCTACTAATTTTCTTGATTTTTTGCGGCCTCGTCGGTGACTTAGTCGTAACACCGGGGTCAGGCACCAGCTGCTGCCTATTCCCACGGTGAAACCTGCCTGCTTCACTGTCTTCCCTTAAATGTAATACGTGGGGCATTTGTGTCTGGTACTTTCTCTTGTTTCTGCAATTGAAATTCTATCCTTTCACGGAGTGCCCCAAGTTCTGCAAAGGCACTTGGCCTGAATACTCATTTCGTTGTTGAAAGCCAATACTGCTTTAGCAGATGCAGTAAAATTGTGAGAATCTAAAGTTCACTTTTCCACTTTAACTACCACAGATGAAAGGCGTCTGTGCCGTGTGGCCGAACCCTCTCGTGCTTGCTGGCATGTTGGGTTTAAAGGTGTTCTGGTAGTTTTAGTCCTCTGGGTTGCCTAAGTCCTCCTGTCCAGATCCTCAGCTGCAGTAGATGTTTGCAGCTCCGCTGCAGTCAGCAGAGCTGTGCTGATTTACACCACCAGGCGTGCTGGGTTTTATACGTAGATATCCTTAGAAAGCGATTGCCAGGCTCCCTCAAGCTGATTCCAACCGTGCTCTCCAAAGCGATGCTGTTCCTGGAGCTTCGGCAGCCCTCGCAGCGTGTTCCCGCTCTGCGCAGGCACCTGTCCAGGGTACAAAGGAATCCAAACCAGCAGCAAACTCCCAGACTCCCCTCGAAGTATCGTCATCCTTAGACACACTCGACTGCATAATTATTGTGTTGCATTGCACAATTTCAAACAACAGTTCATAATGACACAGAAATCTCCAGACCAAGCTATCAAATTATTTTCATTGCAATAATTTAAAAAAATACAAACCCTGGGAAACAGAGTTCACTCCTGGGAAACAAACCCCGAACAAGCCAAAGCATTAGCAGTGCGTGCTCGGTCTAAACCTGGTGTCTTTAGATTCGCTTTCAATATCATTCCCGCCCTGTGAGCTAGACCAGTGCAGACCAGTTAGTTCCCTTCCGCCTTCTCAGCAGCTGAGCACCCTGTGGAGAAGCCAGGTTCTGGTTAGCACACAGAGCTCCCAGTCCTGAGTCACACGGCTATCTCCATTCAGCAGCGCCACTCCTCTGTTCTCTGCCGACCTTGCAGGTTTGTCACCATTTGAAAATGATTATTTTCCTCTGACTTGGCAGTTCTGGCTTCTCCCCAACTCCTTGCGGGCACTGTGGGATCTAGTTTGAGCCCCTCAAAGGAATAGTTATCTTAAAAGTTGAAATGATATCCAAGAGGCTCAAATGCATCTTTCAGCTGAGGGTGGTTTTTCTGGCTGGAATTGCTTCATCTGGATCCAGCCAGTTCGTTTTCCTGCAGCGGAGGGGTTGTGGAACACCCAAGGACCGGGGCAGAGGGAAGAGGCTGGTTGTCACTTACACCAGGGACTTTAAGATACCTCTACAATTCACTTCCCTTTCGAGCTGCTTTACACAGTGGACAGCGTGAATCAGATCTCCTAACTGGACTAACTTCTAACAAAGAATTAATGTAGAATAAAGTAATTTGGCTGAGAAGCAAAGCTAATAAAGGTTCTCAGCATTCACAAGGGAAGGAGAGAGAAGATCCAAGGGTTAGGGCCAGACCCAGCTCGCACTGAAGTGTTTAGCTCCCAAGGCAGAGTCCTTACACACCTAAACACAAAGGTCCTGGCAGCCCATCTTCCACCGTGACCTGTGAGGCTGCATCACCAGTGGGGAACCCTGCGATTGGGAGTCAGGCACAAAACTACATCAGCTGTGCCTGCCCTCTGGACGGTAAGTCGGGACCTTGACATCCTCGTGTGCCCTACAAGGATGAAAAGGACTGTGTGTGATCCAAACGGGCGTCTGGATGGCAGCTTTCCTGGCTGGAGTTTAGCTGTAGGGAAGCCCAAACAAGCCTCAAACTCTGAACGGGGAGAACTGCGAGTGCAGCAGAAGTGAGATGCCAGACACAGAATTGGCACCGTTTCCTCAGCTGAAACTTTCCAGGCCCTGGTTTCAAAGGTGACTATTTGATACGGAAAACTAGAAATAAAACAAATTATGTCAGTGTTTATCTTGCAGGTGGCTCTTATTCACCGGAGCCAAGACATGTCTGAATGACTCCCCACAAACACACTAGTGACAACAACAATAAAATAAATCTCTTTAAAGATCCGTGGTTTTGGTGTGAAGAACTTCTTTCCTGGGGTCAGACCTCTAACCCCTCATGCCGTTCTTGCTTTTATAACTGCGGAAGGAAAGATGTTGAATTAGATTTGGAATTTGTGCTTTGATCACTAGCTATGTCACACAAGAGGACATGCCAAGTGGAACTTTCTACAGTCTTCTTAGCGAAGAGACCAGATTGAGTAACAGGAAATCTACACCAGCTCATGCACAGACAAAGAGCTGGGTGTGCACAGAGTTTATTTCCAACAGAAATAAAATAAATTGGTGTCCACAAGAGGTCTAAAAAGGATTTTCAAGGCTCTATCGTTGGATGAGTCTACTCATTTGCAATTAAATGAGCCTTTTCTCTTCCCAGTGTAGCTGTTACAGCAGAAGTATTGTATCAAGCTCCCCTCTAAATAGGTATTTAACAGTCTGTATTATATTGTAACAGGCGGACATGAGGAAGAAAGCCAGCACAATTAGCTTCGTGCTGCTTGTCAGCTGTCCACGAAATGATGTGGGAAAAGAGTCACTTAGGAAAACTGGTTGGAGACAGGGCATGGACAGGCATTGACGCCCAGGCAGATCCACCAAACGGGACCGAGCCTGCCTGATTCATGATAAAGCATCCTACACCAGCACTAGCTTGGGCCCTCTTCACCCCAGGGAATAATTCCTGGCATTCCCTTTGACTGTTTCTCAACACGTCAAGGCCCGAATGATCTCACTGGAAAGGTCTTCTCACAGGACGTGCCGCCCTGCCAGGACGCTGCTTTGACTTACACCAGTGCTACCTGCATTGGGAGCATCTGCAGTTCCCTGGGATTCCTTCCCCACCTATGAGACCACCATTAAAAACTATTAGCAAATTCTGCTTACAAGTGGTTAATCTGTTTTCTTAAAGAAAAGTGAAATCACAAGCAGGATAAGAGGGTCAGGAGAAAATTCCTAACACCTGGAACCCAACGCGCTTCAGAATAAAACAAGGATGAATTTGCTCGGTGAGTGACAGCAGCACTTGGCAGGAACGCAGTCGTGAAACACACCATTTATCAACGCTGTGCCCTGCCTCGCAGCTTTATCGGACAGATTTCTTTGCAGAGCTTGACTACATCATCATCTGAAAAGCTCACATAAAAACACAAATCAGGTCTTACCTGCCTTCACCCACCATGCAGCCCCTTGACTTGCCCTGGATTCCTGACACTCTCACCCCTCGAAGACAAGAGCTCCGTTCAGCACAAGTTTTAGGTGATACTCAGATTGCTTTCGACACCCAGAGTGCTTAATTCTTCAGGCTGTCTGGAATATATTGGCATGGATGGTGAATAATCCCTCCCAAGTCATCACATCGGGACTGTTTTAGTAAATCTTTCCACTTGTTAATAACAAAGTTAAACCACCCAAATATGCTTATTTTTGTAAGGAGTCCTTTAAAAATAGTTGGTAAATTTATGAGCCGGTGTACGCTGCAAAAATACAATAAAAAAGAAAAAAGTCTGTGACACATTTTATTCCAGTTCAAACTGTCAGCCAAATCCTCCCCTCTTGTACAAAGAAAACAAGAGGTTTTGGTAAATGCAGTCAGCAAAGTCCTGCTGGGGTTGAGATGTTCTTTCTGAAGCACAGACAATGCTTCCTCTGCTTTATTAGCCCGTGACTGAGCTGGCTTCCACATTCCTGAACAGGCAGATGGGATTTAGAGAGGTACTGTGCAGACCCAGGGACTCCACACCTCTGCAGGAGGGGAGGGGACTCCCCTGGCCCCAGCTGAAGGCGCAAGCCTCTTGCTCGAGCATCCTGTGTCCTTGTTACTCTCAGCCATCCCCAGGAGAAGCCGGCCTGACCCGGAGCAGCAGTCACACAACAGAGTTCCCAATGCCCCGGTGTATCCCCCGCCGTAGCTTAGACAAGTCAGCAGATGTTGCCAGATGCTAAATGAGGTTTGAGGAGAAAGAGTTCAGGGTCTGGGCTGCTCCTGCAGCTGTGGACAGCAGGGCTCAGAGCTGCGCTCTCTACACCCAGGTCTGAGCCCAGCAGTGGGGCAGGAATATTGTAATATTGGCCAGGAGATAGCAGCAACACTCTGGAGAGTTACTGTAAAATCTTAGAGACTTGGAGCTTCATAGGACTGAACAGCAGAGTTCCTTCAGAAGCATCCTCACTGCTTCCCTCAGGGCAAGGTACCGGTGCAAACACACCAGCCGCTGCCTGGCGAGGGGACCTTGCCCTTTCCTCACACCCCATCTGCATCAGGGTGTGAGATCTACCCTCACCCATGGGTGTGCAGGGAGAGGTGCAGGTCCACACCCCGGTGTTAGCATCCGTTGCCCTAGGGCGTGCACCGTGGAAATCAGGGTGGTCTGTCAGCGTGCTCTTACACAGATGATCCTTCTAAAGAACCGGGCTGCCAATGGCTGGAGAGTTCATTGGTATTGCAGGAGTGTTTGTAAAGATGGTCCCCCAGGGCCGCCGTGAAGCTTCAGCCTGACAGGTGGATGTACCGCACCAGGATCCAGGGAGAAACCCTGCCTTGTCAGTTCAGCTGAAATGAGTCAATGAACAGAAATGACAGTTGGCGGCTTCACGTGTGGGTTAATTTACAGCAGCTCGCTGTGTCTGCCACTTCAGCGCTTGGAAATCCTGTCACATTCGTTGAGAATATATGAATTATACATTCCCACTAAAGGCCTCACACATACAGATGTTTTGAGAGTTACTGGTTGCTTATTTTTCCTTTTCTATGTAAGAAAAAAGAGAAAAGGAGCTGCAGCACATCCCAGAGTAATCTACTGTCCAATAGCGACAGTACTTCCCTGTGCTCCCAAGAGATGGATTTGCTGTTCAGGAAGGTATTTTTCCACACTTACACTATTAGTAAATATAAATCACTTTGTTCTGGTTTTCATTAAGGCAGATTTAGGCCTTGCATAAAGCCCACCTCTCCACGTACAGCCAGTATCAGGCAAGTCAAAATAAAATCTGATTGTAAGAAATACATAGTTTGAGGTCGGAAAAGATCTGCCCTTTTTTCCACCACAGTACATCCACCCCAGCAGCACACCTCACGATACATCCTCTGAAAGGAGCCATGACTCCTGTGCACGAGGTGCAATCAAAGCAGCAGAGAGTGTTTGCACAGCACAGAGAAGATCGTGGTGACTTGCTGCATTCCAGAAGAGCAGTTGTGCTTCAAAGCACCGTAACTCTGGCCATGATTTTCACTTGGAAACTTTTGATGGGAAGAAAAGCAGATCCAGTATTGTCTCCAAGCCAAAGGGTGATCTGCAGGTTTCTCCAAGCCTACCATCTCAGAGAGACGTGGACTTGAGACAAGGCTGGTTGGTGTTTTAATCACTCACTTTGAAAACCTCCCCCACTACTCTAGACCACATCTTTAATTATTCCTCTGCTTTTCTATACTCACATGCTCTGTAGGAATTAGGGACCATCCAAGAAGCTGGCTGCTCACACCTTCGTATGATCCTATGGGTAGTCTGGACACAGTTTTTCTAGAAGTTTTGTGTTTCTGTGAAGAGTCACCGCACTGTGGGCACATCAGAGCGTCCTTTCACCCTCCACGCCCTGCGCTTGGAAATACAGAGGAGGAGGCAGAGGGATGTTGTGTTCCGCATCAACAGTCGTCACAAGCCGCAGCATGAAGCTCAACACGATTATTGTTGCTGCATGTGGTCTTGCAGTCTTGCAACACAGGGGATAGACCTGACACAACAAAGCCAATTTCTGTTTCATTTCTGGAGGTGCATTCCTCAGCCCAATTTCCTCCTGCCCGTCCCAACCTCCACGAGGCTGTGACCACTCTTTTCTGCCCCACGCTGAACTGTCTGACTTCAGGATCCATTTTTCGGTAAGAGCTGCTCTTGCTGTGACTCCATCAGTAATCAGTGATAACAGCTCTTTTCTCCAGGGCTGCATTAAGCTGCTCCAGGGCAGACATTTTTATGTCCTCTTTCTCATGCTATTACGCACAGGCTTCATGTCCAAAAACTCATCTGTCACTTCCAGTTCCTGCAGCATTATTCTGACAAAAATCAGTCACTGTGAAAGTCCTTGATGTCAGAGGTTTCATCAAAGCAAAGCCATAAATATTGCAGCAGTCAGCTTGTCTTCAGGCCTGGTGACTTTGCCAGAAATCTCACTTACTCCTTCAACACCGCTGTGTTGTCAAAAGAATTTCATTTGTTGGGGTTTCTCTTTCCTTCCACTGCCCCCCCCC
>NW_010422962.1:6914-21262 GCF_000710305.1 Buceros rhinoceros silvestris
CCTTTTCCTTTTCTTCTCTTCCCAGGGAAATGAGGGGCAAACACAAGTGAGATACTGTACCATCTTTATCACTCCACCATCTGCAAATGGTTTCGTTCTCCTGACAATTTCACATGCAACCTTATAAAAAGACCTGGCTCACTCATGCTGCTAACTTCAAAGATGGCCAAAGCTCTGTTGGACCACTCTGTGCTGCCGGGTGATGGTAAGAGGCTGGGTTTGATTTCTGTGAGAATCTATCTCTGCAGCACATGGCTAATGCGTGAGAAAACATTTCTTCCAGTTGTAGAGCTCAACCCTTCTTCAAAATGAAGGCAGAGGAGAAATCAGTGGCCAAGTGAGGTTAAGAAACCCTGGAAGTAGGGAACGTTCCTCAGAGTTTTCCCCTCTGTTCTGCAGAAAAGGCCAAGAAAGCTCTTGGCATCCCGGCAAATATTTCAAAGGGTTTTAATACTGTTCTTTTCTCCTTTTAATAATTTCTCTGTGTCAGACGTTTCCTGAACTGAAGGCTACTGAACTCAACTGCATAGCGCCCATCTTTGCCCCAACCATCTTTGTGTTTGGGTGGTGCTGTGGACAGGCCAGGTGTGAAGCAGCAATGTCTGACCCTGCCCGTCCATCCCCAGCTCCATCCTGATTCTAACTGGTTCTGCTGTGCACTCACCCCTCCCAGCTCCCATTAAAAACCAGTAGGCTTTGGGGGATGCTCAGGACCTTGCAGTCCTGTGCTTGATCTCACCTCCATCTCAGGAGTCCATGGCTGCACCTGAGAGAAGGACAAGCAGAAACGAGTCTCCTCCGTGCTCCAGCGGCTGTTTGCTTCACATGAGCATTTTGCTATTTCCTGTCTGTCAGAAGAGGTCGTGACATCGTATTTTGCTCTGTGGAAATTTGAAACCAAAATAAAGCTATTTTTATTTTCATTTCTGGATTCTCTGAATATCAAGGGAATGTGCATTAGCCTCTTTTCTTTCAAAGATTTTTTAAATTTCTTTTTAATTAAAATATGTTTTTTTCCCATTGCTGAAGACACCATTTCTGTTCTCTTCAACACTCTTGGCTTTGTTCTGATGAAAATGTCTTTGGTTCTCTTTTACTAGAGAGCTTCCACATAGCAACGCCTTGAATTAAGAAAACTTATCTCTGATAGTAATCTTTTTATTAAAAGCCTTATTTTTTTTTCCCTGTCTCATTGCTCCTATTTTAAAAAACACTTATCAAATAGAAGAGGAGAAAATCTTGAGTATTGCTCTTCTGCTCTGTGCTCAAATCGAAGGTTTTTTAAATTCTCCTTGGCTATTCACAAGCCCAGTGGAATTCTTTTTATTTTTTAAGCTTTTTCTCTGGGGACAAGTTCTAAAAGAAACAAATCAGAGATGAGGAATTTTAGTAGTCAGTTCACTCTCTGGCTCATTCCTTTGTCTCTCTCCTGTCAAGACACTTTGATTCTGCATCCCCCACATATCTCAGCCTTTCGAGGCATTTATAAATTCTAGAAGTATTTATTATTGTGGGGAAAATACGACCATTCACTGAACTCATTGTGAACTTTGCAGGCATGCTCGCTCCTTTTGTCCTGAGATTTTTTATCATAGCAAGCACTGAGAGCCTGGCAGGTGATTTCAGGCTTATACCGAAGGACCCAGAGCAAGAGCAAAATGCTAAAATGCCCACAGCACCCTACTTTTTCCTAAACCAAATCTGTGACTTTCCGTCATGTTTGTCCAATTTATTATATAAATACAGCAAGCACCATGTCACTGCGCAGATCTCTGGGAAAACCCATCCCACATAGCTTTATGGAGAATTTTTTGTGAGACTTTCAGTTCCTCTTTGTGCTAAGATACATGTTGAGGAGAATGGGTCGTGGAAAAACCTTTGAATAAAATTCACTTTCTCTGGTGGGTAATAGGAGGATCAGCTGGTAGATATTTAACAGGGATCCGGTTATTCCTCCGCTCTTCTGGCACTGTTAAAACAGGGCAGTTCAACGCAGAAGAGGATTTTGGATATCCAGGTGTGAGAGAGATTGGTAATTCCTAACCCTGATTTCCACCTCTGATGGTGGAAATCCATGACAATGTCGTGTTTTCTTTAATACTCTTCCTTGCAGCTGAAAAGTTTGTCTCAGCATGTGCTGTTCTGCTGCATTCTTCGATATAGACACTCCGGATTTGAACTCCAGCCCCCAGAGAGGCCACTTAATCCTGAGAAACACCTACAGTAGCGCCCTTAGCTCCTCACTTACCGAGTCTTGTGTGATATCTTCCACTAACGCTACCAGGCACCAGTCCTCTGCCTGAGCACTGAATGATCTGTTCTCCACAAGGCCAGAAAATGGATGCGTTTAATACGGATTAACCCCTACGGGCACTGGGGAGCAATAAATATCATAGCACCGGCATTCGTAACACTGCAGTTATCATCGTGTCAGCATTTCTGTTATAAACCAGGGGTTGGGGTGGATTAGAACTCAGCCATAAAATTTTCTCCAGGCTGAAACTTGGCATAAAAAAGAAATATCAGTCTATGATTGTTTTCTTCTCTCTTTTTTTTTTTTTTTAGCCTTTTAAAAAAAAATCTCTTCAGTCTATTTTAAGTTGTAAAAGGGAAGAATACGAGGCTCTTCCCAAATTCTTTAAACCAGCATCCAGGCCTCTCGGAATGAAGAAAGACTCTGGCTGTGGCTGTCTTTAGGGGTGAGTTTTCATTGGAGTGTCAGATGTTCACGGATTAAAGACGCTTTTTGGTATTGCTTGAAAGCCAAAAGCTTTGTCATACTGTATGAAGGAGCTCAATTCTTTAGCAACGGGGCTTTAGAAATATTTCTTGCTCCCTTTTTTATTCAGAAAAGTGAATAATTTTAAACTACCAGGATCTCCAAACCATGCTCAGTACCTCGACCAAGCCCTGCATAAGCAGTCCCACTAAACTTTCGCTTTGTGGAGGGCCCAGACTGGGATAACTGGAGTCAGGTTTGTCTGAGATTTTATTCTGAGCTGAGACTTGAAGCTTTCAGCAGAATTCCTTCCCTCTCAGAAACCAGATGCATGACTGAGGGGACTGACAGGAAGGAAAGACATCCTGACGTTGCTGGTGTTGGAAGGCATGGAGGAAGAGTAGGCAGAGGCCTTCGCTGTGGGCTGTCTCGCATGAGTCCGAGCCAGCCGCGGACATTCATCCCCCTGCTCCTGACTTCCTGCCGCACAACAGCACCGCGCGGGGTTCCCTCTCTGGAAGAGCTGCTGTTTGGAGAAGGGCGTGATTTACCCCGCAGTCTACCAGCACACACTGGCCGAAGGGTCACCACTGCTCTGTGTAGACCTGAAAAGCAGAACATGAATCAGTTTGTTTCCCCAAAATAAGGTTTTCTTTTAGAAACAGGAGTGTGATTTTTTTTTCCTCATGAGTTCCAGTTTCCCTTAAGAGCTGAACTTCATCTCCTACTAGGATGGTTTTATTTTAGTTCCCAAATATTTGAGGTTCAAGTGAATAGTTCATCTTTAATGGGATTATCTCTTTCAATGTTTGCTTTCATTACAGTTCGAATTGCTCTGAGCATGAGAATCTAACCTCACCAAAAGCATATTTTTGTAATTTGATACAAACTAAATTTAACCTTTGACTCCCATCTATAAAGACGTTACTTTTTTCCACTGAAAAGCAGAATGTTAGATTAAAGATCTGCCAGTTTCAATTTCCAGGTTGCTAACCTTCCTGTGATTGGGTTCTGAAACGTGGGGAGCTGTGTATTCAGAGAAGGTATTTAATATTAGTAGTAACACTCAAGACGGTCTTTTACCTGCTACTTACAACAGCTAGATGGGGGTCCCCTACTGAATTTTTAAATGAGAATACTGGCCTTGACCTACACTGTACGATACAGTAGAACTCTTTGGATAGAGATATTTAAAATAAAATCTTCCCTTTGAGATACTTTACCAGGTCATCGCAGTTCTTTTGTTAAACAAATGATTTTTATCCAAATGCTTTGGAATATTAAGCCTGTGCTTAGGAAAAACAGATTCATGTTCTCTCTCCCGAGGGCTGGCTTTAAATGGGATGCAGAAAGGGAAACAGATTCTCTGTATTATTTTATATTTTTCCCAGTAAATCATCAGGAGAATTGGAAGGGAGGGGTTGCTTTTTAGAAAAACCATATTCTCGTTCTCTGCTGGATGAATCCGTCTAAATAAATGGAGTTTCTCATGTCTGCTTTGATAAGATGAAGTGTTGAAGCTTTCGCTGAAAAAGCTTTTCAGATATTTGTCAGGAATTTAATTTTCGTTAAAGAAAGCAATTAACTGTGAACGAAAAATCATTATGTCTGCAGTCCTGCAAGGGCCAGATCAAGAGTGGATCAGCTGGGAAAGCTCTGGTGAAGTCAGTGGTGCTTCTCTGCCTTTCTGCAGTGATGAAGTAAAGGGGGAACTGGCTCATTGCAGGCATCTGGCTGCGAAGGGGAATGTGGACACTTATATTTATTTATTAAAGCCAGGAAAATTCACTATGAATTCCACAAAACCCTTCCACAGGGTACATTTCCTTGGACTCTGTTTTTGTACAGTTCATAGGAAAGCATTTGTGTTCATACACGTACTCAGGCTCCATCAGGAGCACTGATTTAGATATAAAATTATACTCTGTTCAGTCTGTCCGTACTCTGTGGGAAAGCAAGCAGGAAAGAAAAGAAACCCACCTCATTTTCCAGCTCTGCTCAGTCGTCAGAGAAGAATACCGCAGCTGAAATTCAAATTTTAGTTCGAACACATACTAATAAATGGTCAGCTTAGAAGCATTTCCTGTTTATACGCTGTGTTAATAAGCATCCATCACCCCTGTCACATCTACGGGATACCAAATTCGAATGTCAAACAAAATGTAAGAGGTCACACATTTTCCTTTGCTAACTAAAAGTGTAATTCGTAAATATTATTGCTACCAAACTCTCCATCTACAGCACTTGTTTAGAAATATGCACATGTAATATAAATTGTGATTAAGTTAAATGGGTATATTATTTCCTGTTTTAAGGGTGAACAGCAGCATGAATTATGTTTTACTCAATAGGCTTTTCAATAAAGCCCTATAGCCTAACAAGCTGCTGTCACGCAGTTCAGCTGCACAGACCGACATGGGAAGGGTCTTACGACCCAACACTGATATTTAAGCTGTTTCTCTGCCTGTTCTTTCTGCTGATGCACAGAAAAAAAATCCATTTCCTCAGCTCAAAACCTCTTTCCATTTTTGTGTTACAAAAATAAAGCCTCTTTGATTGTAGGGAGTTTCTACAAGCAGAAGAAATAGGACAAATGCAATCAGCTAACCTCAATCTTTTTATTTTTACTGACTTAAGAAATGTAGGACTTGAGGAAATCTCCCTGTGGAAATCAGAACATATTTTGAAATTACTCATTTCAGTTTGTAGAAATCAAATACTCAAAGGAGAAAATAAACCAAAGCTTTTAGAAACAGCTTAAACAGAGTTTTGAAAACGGGAACTGTACTGTCCATGTCACATGGTCATTAAGCGCTGTCAAATCTTCTGGCCAGCTGCTTTTGGCTTTATATTGTGCTGCTTTTTACTTTATATTTGTAGCTAGTTCAAAGGTTTTGGGGGACTGATTCACAGTTCTTGAAGGTCATCTTAAAGACTTGCAAAGCTATGAGTAGATTAGACTTAAATGACTCTGAAGTGGAAAACGGAAGCTCTGCTACCACGAAGAATAAAGCCACACTGAGAACACATTCTCCTTCAGGGCCAGTCAAAGATCTTCCTCACAAACAAACCCAATGAAAACATTAAAACTGAATTAAAAATATACCGCTCCCACCACTGCTCTATAGAAAGGGCCAGAGTGCCATTAACCAATGGGAGCACAGGCACATTTTGCTGAAGAAATATCTTTGATGGTCTGTAAAAAGGGTCATTCCCACCGAGGAGCTGCACAGCCCCAGATAAGCAAGCCCAGTCACTGCTTGTCTTGAACAACTGCGTACAGAACGCGGTTGCAAACACTGTCAAATCAAAGGCTTTCAAGGCAAATGAGAATGCCGCACATTCCCGAGTTATCTGTGCTTTTTTTTTTTAAAGCTTTGGTAGAAAAGAGATTTTACCACGTCACCAGAGTCTGGTGTTCTTTTAAAAGCTTGTAAAATGAGAGTCTGAATATTTTATTTTATTTTATTAGGAGGAACATACTGCATAGCAAACACAAAGGAGATTACTAAAAAGGAAGGGGTGCTAAGTCCTTTAAGATACTCAGAAATGGAAATAAGTTCCATATTCTGGAAATAGTAGGAAAACAGGCGTGTAGGAGCACTGGACATTAGTATAATTGTTTTACAATTTGTTTTACAACCGTTGTTTTACAGCGGTGTAAAAGCTTTGATGTCTCCCTACTTATGAAGCGAAGGAGTCACCAAGGCAGATCGTACCGAGCCGGGAAAACACCGTCCCATTTAAGTATTGCAGGAATGGAAAGAGAGTCCTATTCACTAAAATTCCAACACTAACAACTAACTACCTGTGTTAATCTTACACTCCATGGTTTGGCCACTGAGCTTCCGTAGTTAAAAACATTGTTGTCATTGATCTGTATTACTGAGTGATGTCCTTGAGATCAGCCAACCAGCACAAAAGAGTTCCAAAATCTGTAAGCCCCTGTGTTGAGTTTCTTTTGCTTTAGGGTTACATTGCTTATTTTCAAAGCTTTTTGGTTTTCCTGGAAAATACCCATAAGGAATTCCCAAGAAGGGGGCTGCTCTTCCACCTTTGGTCCCCACAATCGGGGACATCTATTGTCCTGCCATCTCCAGGGTGGAAAGAGAAACCCTGAGGTGGTCCAGGAAGCAGACTCTGGCAGTCAGCTCCGAAGAGAGAAGATGCTGGGCAGCAGCAGCCAGGTTCTAGATGTGATCTGGAGAACAAGGTCCCCCATGGGGCCTTCTGGATTCTAGAGGGTGGCTGGAGCTTGTGAACCACAGCTCAGTCCATGAAGGAATTAAAAATAATGGAGGTGGGAGGAGGGCAGCGGCTACCAGTCTCTTGACTGGATGATTCATGGAGAAGTCCACAGGGAAAACCTCTCCCAGGATTTAATAGCAAAGGGGTGGGAGTGAATCCAGCCCCAAGTTAGGAACTTTTGCATGTTCAAAGAGAGCTTTTATGAGCAAAGACAATGTTCTCACATGAGCAAAGATCAAACCATTCCTAACCTTCTGTTGCAATAGACAAATGACTCAATCACTGTCTGCACATTCTCTGCAGAAGAGTTTTTAAAATATACGAGAAAGTTAGTAGAATCACTGTCCCTAACTTTGGAAAATGGGGACTGGAGTAAGAACGCATTTTCTTTTCTCTCCAGGAGGTCAAATTATTTTTTCCACTCCTCACACAAACAGTACTGTTTTCTTGGGAGATATAAATTTCCCAGAGGACAAATAGAAATCAGGCAGCAGCATGTCTTTCTAGTCCAAAAGTGCCCTGTGCATCTTCCAGTTGATCCCGGTTGGCTGGGAGATCGACCAAATCTTGCCCTTTTTTTCTGTGTTTATTGCTAAAATCCCTATTTGTGCTTACGTGAACTTTTTGTACAAGACCTGAAACTTCCCCCTCCTCTAGATGTTTTGTGAATGTGCACCAATATACAAGCAACCTTTGCATAATAATAATAATTTACACAAACTTCATGAAATATTAACCAGTGCTGCCCTCACAGCTATTTACAGCACAGTGGTGTTTTAACGATGCTCCTTTCCCCACCTCCTCGACACCTGTTTTAATTGAAAACTCGGTAATTTGAATAGCTTGCAAAGAGCTTTGTGCTGTTTTCATTCCAGATACACAATTCTTTACATTCTTTAAATTGCCACTGGAGGAGTCAAAAGTTCTTAACTAGCAGGTTTCCATTTTCTTTGCATTCCCACCTACAAATTTTCACAACTAAGAGGGTGTGATACAACATCTGGCCACTGATACAGAAACATGCATTTTTAAAGGGCCCAAGGCAAGGATTTGGGAAGTAACTCAGACACTAGCGATGGGTTCAGGCAATAAGACAGGTCACTTCAGAGCCAACCAGCGATTAAGGCAAAGGTGAGTTTTAATGTGTAGTTGTAATTCGCATTCCCTGGCCAAAAATTGTGATAAAAACGGTGCATTATGCAGACACAATTGCCTCCAGTATGGCTGGTTTTCTGCAAGGATGTGACTAACAGAGATCTCTGTGTCGTTCATCATTTCCCCCAAGGAAGGGCATCAGCCCCTCAATAAAATGCTGAATTACACACTACAGACCCTGTGTGTGTTGCACGGTGCAAAGTCCTGGGATTATGCAATGGACAAAGACTCTCTGGGAAGGGCTGTCATCTCTGCACCCCTGGTACTCTGGTTTTGACCCAAAAAAATAAAAGAAATGTCCACAAATTCATAATTTTTCCTTCCGCACCTGAAATATCAAAAATGTGAATAACAAAGTGGCTCTGTATATAGTGGTCATTGACTGGCTAATAAAACACGTCTTTGACATTTTCAGTTGGTCAACACATTTTCTTCTAGTTACAGGTTGCTCACGTTGTGCATCTTCTCTGCATGTGCACTATGAAGAGTAGGACATGGGAAATTGTTATAATTCACAATCAGGGGCCTCCTTTAGGAGCCAGAACAAATGGACAGAGGATGCTGAGCACAGCAACACTTCAGTACTGAATAGATACAGCGAAAAACACGATTTGCGCTCTGCAAGTAAGAGGTTGGGCAGTATTATTTCTTAGCAGGGCTCTAGTACTGCCCTCTACACTGCTCGGCCAAGCTCCTGCATAACAACATACATCCACACCCTGAATTAATTTTTTGCAGGAGGTTTTCCGTGGAGTACTTGGCACCTCCACCTATAGAAGGTAGCTTAAAAAGCTACACCATGTGGGATGAACTATAATCTGTGGGATTAAAGGTGGTTGACATCTCATTGTCAGATACGTCTGTGGAAAAGCCAATTAATCAGTCAGAAATTTGACTTTCCTAGTTAATTGCTTGGAGTTCAACAAACTGTTGTTGCAAGGTGCAAAGGCAGAACTGGAGAAAACTGGAGGGAGGCCATCTCCAAAAAACGGCAAATTTTGTCCTTTTCCCAGTCCTTTTCTCCTCCTCAGTGTCAGAGACGAATGATGGGTTCTGGTGGGGGGGAGGCTGTGGGACACGAATTTGACAGTTCAAGCCAAATGCTATTTCTTCCTGTTTCTAAGTGCAGCTCTCTGGCTCAGTCGTGGACCTGCTCCTCCCAGCAGGCGGCGTGTGGATGGCAGAGCGCTCCATCTGCACTGAGCCCTGAGATCGCAAATGTAACACAACTGCCAGGTAGCGAGGGAAATTTTATCCGTCCGTGGTCGGTTAAGCTAATTTAATTCTCCAGCAACTCGGCGTATAATGTTCAGCCCTTTCCATCGCTTGTTTTGTTCTGCTGACATTCAATCACTTTTTTATTGCTGTTGGAAAGGGCCACACCTGAGCTCTGATTTCGGGAGCGCAGTGGCAAGGGAAGAGCTGCCTGTTTGACCGTCAATGGTGACATTTCTGCTTTATGAGCCACCGCTTCAACCCGCACCAGAGAAACTGGGATAAAATGTCAACCCTTCCACCTGTCCAGCTGCACTCTCTGCTTTTCTTCTAAGTAACGAGTTTTTCTGGTTGCCTCTGCCACCTTTCCATGCATTGCTGGGTTATCTTGCAATATTTCTTTCCAGACATTGAGTGTGTTCAGTTCTAGGCATATTTAACGAGCCTGACATTTCTGGGAAGACTCAGTCCTTCCGTGCATGCGTTGGTACAGTAAGATCACCATCCTGAACACATCATGTTTATCACTAGTGCGGACTATGTCTGCAGCTCTCAGGCAGTAGGTCTGATGATCCCCAAAACTCTTATCTCACTGTGCATTCATGATTGCTTCAATTTAACCACGGGCAATGGACAGAGCTGGGACTCCAGGGTGGCCAGCAGCCTCACCGGCACAATAAAGCTGTTGGATTGCCAAACATCTGGATGTCCATCCTGAAATTTAGAAAAAAGTAATCTCCAAATTACACTCAGACAAAATTTTCAGGAGAAAAGAGAAAATACGTCAAGGGAAACCCAGATGTAGGAGCAGCTCTAGCTTGGACGGGGTTTCAATTGGTGGATTAGGGCCATGGAGGAGTTAGTATTATTTTAACAGGAAAACGAGGTTGTAAACCAACAGGAACTAGCAGTGGGCTTCATGAGTAAATGTAGGCTTCTGGTTCCTGGCCCTGTTCACAGAGGTCCTGAGCACTTATAACTCACATTTAAGGCAAACAGAGCTTCAGATGTTTCGCTGTGTTAAAGCCATTGAAGTCCACCGTGTCCCTTGAACCCCAAGATATCGCAGCCTTTTAACTGCAACTTCCCGTGGCTCATTTCCAGTTCAGCAATATAAACATGTGAGGTCTGCTGACTCTCTCCATTTAGACTCTGGGAACTTGATAAATGCAAAACATTTGCTTACCTTACGAGGAGAGGAACTTAAGTCCTCTATTGCAAAATATTGGTGACAGAATGGACTTGCTGCTGTAAACCAAGAAAAACAATGCTAGAAAATTGCGTTTCAGACAGATTGTGTGGATTGTTTTTTACGATTTCTGACTGGTTTGACTTGGCAGAGCAGGAGTCTAACAAAACAAGTGATGAGGGCTCCTGGCATATGACTTCTCAAATATTTAGTAAGTATTTGTAAGCTTTATTGAGTCAAGGTGACTCACCCTTCTTGACTTGCTTACATGTATGTCTCATGGATATGCTACATAGACCAATCGAAAGTGTTAGCCATTTGTTTTATTACTGCAGCAAAACTCTCTAGTTCTATGCTATTTGTTTTCAGAACAGCTCAGGGTGAATTTTGTAGGTCTGCAAAGCCGCTGGCCTTCCTAACTTTTTCCCTTGGCAGAGGAGATCTAGAAATGTGAGGCAGAATCTCAGCTTTCAGTTTAAAATTAGAACAACTTGCTTTCCTTTCTCTTTGGGGACTGTGTTCTTGGAAATATAACTCTGGTAAAGGCAGAGCAATTACTTTTGCCCAAACTCTTTCGCTGTTCTTTGCACGAGGCCAGGTCTTCTGCAGCCAGAAAAAAAGAAACCCATAACCGTGGGTATTTTGATTTTGGGAGAGCTGCTGTGTGAGGTGAAGTTTAGAGGAGGGGATAACAACGCACAGGTATTTGCCACGGGGGATGTGGGTGTCTTAATCCTTTTGTTGACTTCAACACATCCTGTTTAAATCCATCCATTCTCTTCAGAGCTGTAGCGGCCACAGGTTGCCCAAAAGACCCAGAAGCCACTGGCTTTGCACGGATATGGTGTGTGCTCAGTAAAATCAAGCCCAGGACAGAAATATGGGATTTCTCAGCCTGTAACATAACTGTGCCATGTTATCATGCAGCCTTGGAACAGGGCTGATGGAACAGGGGTATGTCCAGCCCCACTACGGCTGCACAGACTTACTACTTCCAAAACTAATTAATGAGGTGTGTCCTGCGCTTATGACACGTGGGGTGAGCAGGAAAAGGGCTCAGCCCACTCTGAAGCTGGCGGCGTGATCTAATGAGCTGCCTATAAGCCTGACAAAGGGATCGGATTGTGCTGGTGAAACATCATGAAGTCACAGAGGCCACAAGGCAACAATTTGGGACATGAGTGTTCAGCATACGACAGATATTTAACTGAGGTTTGTTCAAGTAGCCAGATACTAGTTTAAGCCAGTTCTGGAATTCCTGTCTGAAGCCAGAAAACCACTTAGGTTGGCTTATTTAAAAAAAAAAAAAATCTGTTGGTTTTTTTGTTCGTTTGTTTTGGTTTTTGTGGAATATTGTTATTCCAACTAAAAGAAATTCAGTGACAGTGTTTCCCTGCTGCTAAAACCTTTGTCTGTTCACTGGAAAAAGGAAAACATGGGCACTGAAATATATCTACTGAAAAGTGCAAATTTTTTATATTAGTTCCTGCCAACAAGTTGCTGTTAATGGAAACTCTTTTCACCACATTTTCTGCAGGAAAGAAAGAAAGGAAAGAAAGAAAAGAAAGAAAGAAAAGAAAGGAGAAAAAAGTTAGAAAAGAGAGAAAAGAAAGCTCCACATATCACGGATTTCTATTTGCAAAGCTACATTTCTTCATTCATCTGTCATATAAACAGTCTTTTTTATTACATTCTCTGACTCTTGCAGATCAATGGTGCTTCTTCGGGAAAGAAAGCAAGGGAAAAATAACTGGATTCACTAGATATGTCTTTTAAATCACTAAAAGGGAACAGATGGGATGACATGCGAGATGTTCTGGAGCTGAAAAATATTACAGTGGTAAATACATATATATATGTATATAAACTCACGTAGATGAACAGAGTCACACGTGTACGCACAGATGTATATGGACACACCAACAGCGTAGTAAATAAACGCAGATGGAAACTGATGCGTGTTTCATAGCCAAACGCTCTCAACAGAATTCGAACGAACCCTGAGAACGATGCCGTAGAATACATCGCGTCTGCAATAGCAACCTGCCTCGTCTACCCTGGAGCTCACAGGCTTTGGGCTGATGTCGCAGGGTGCTCTGATGATGCCAACTGTGCAGTCAGTCTGCGGGGTCATATTACTACACGTCATACCAGTTGCGGTACAAACGAGTCAGCAGCCAACAGCAAACATCATAACGGTGATTGGTTTAAAAAAAGTAATAAGCAGGGCTGCCCTATCATCTTACAGCCGCGTGAGTGAAAAATGAGTCAAAGCACAGGACACCTGCACCACGTAATGAAAGTCCTGGAAAGTGGTTACGGCTCAGAAAAGCTGGTTCACGAGCAAAACGTATCTCTGTGTCCACCACCCAGGAATGTAAAGTACAACAATCAAACGCAAAACAGCTCTGAGTAGACACAGCTTTTGCCCAGATGATGATGACAAAGAAGCAGTAACACAGTTCAGCATTTAAGGTGATGAGGGGGAAACTTTGCTACAAAATCCTTCCCAACCCAGTCCGGCAGATGGGCACTGACATGGAGTGAAGAGTCGCCCCTGTTGAAGGCCCATGGGAACACAGCAGTGATGAGGGCTGCCTTTGGCTTCGCTCAAGGGGATCGTTCCTGCACCACGCTCAACAACACATGGCTGAACCACTGGAGGTCTTTTTCAAAAGATTTGAAGAAACAGTCTGTGAGGAGATGCTTCTTAATTAGACCAAATACGCTTGGAAAATAATAGAGATGTTTTGGGGCACAAAAGTTCCAGTAGAGGCAGCCAACATCATGCCCAGCACAGGCTGAGAAAATCTTCTCTGCCTGACATAGTTGTGAGTTAGTCATTTTGCTAGTTTGAGCAAAAAGAGTGGTTGGCACCAGATGAGCTGAGGAAGGTGATCGGTTTTAACCTTGTGGGACAGAGAGCTGGTGTTTTGAAGGGTCACCTGCAGAAGAGGGTCGTGTGAGGAAAATCGTGATGGGCAGTAAGACTAGAGTTCAAGTGATGGAGACTCTGTGATGTCCCTCGGGAGGCTGTTCCATTACTACGTTCCATTAACAGCTTATACCACATTGAACAGTTTTCCTCTTGCTCCCAGTTTTGATTTTTCCATCTTTGGCTTCAAGCCAGGGGGTTTTGTCTGCCAAACAGATTTTTACTTGTGACTTTGAAGGATTGGTAGGGCAATCCAGAATTTCATTTCCGCTTGTGGATCTTCCCTTCTACTTAAGGGTCTTTCCACCCCTTTTTTATCCAGTGTCTTCTTTCGTGTCAGAATAAAGTGCCACTAATTTCATTCTTTGAGGGTCAAACATAATATAGGACAGGTTGTGGAGAAAGGTACTTAGAAAATGCATATGGAAGGTCTAGAGAGACCCTGAGAAAGCTCTGCAACGAACACAAACCAGAACCGGTTCCTGGAGGCTTCAACAAGAAAACCGCTGCCTTTTCAAAAATCAACGTTTTAAACCTAAGCCTCAGTTCAAGTGGCAAATACAGAATAAACCCAGCAAAGCTGAGAAGTAAATCGGTTTCGGAGGGGATGGTCCTGTATGGTGAACTCACTGGCGGAGTGACTGTGGATTTATGCTGTGGTAAACAACAGTCGGATTGTCCCCCCATCAGGAGATTTAACTGTATTGTGCCTTGACTCTTGTTATTCTTTGGAAGGCCTTTATGAAACATTACTGCTTGTCCTGAAAAAATTGGGATTAGCTTGGAAGAGATATACTGCAGATTGGATTAGACTTCAAAGAGGTGTTGCCAAAGAGAACTTTCAAAAGGCTTTAAAAAATGAATTGTACCGATAGAGGCTCTTTCCC
>NW_010422962.1:21367-39341 GCF_000710305.1 Buceros rhinoceros silvestris
TGAAAAAAAAAATTTAAAAGGCAGAGTTTAATATTACTTAAACACATCCAACAGTTAAGTCACTTCGTGCTTGAGCAAACCACACGGGGAGGTTTACAAAGGAACGTGTATATTTTAGTGACTTATCAATGGCCCCATTTCTCCTCAGTTTTCCAGCGTTTCCTGCAGCCATTCCCCTTAACTTCCCAGGATATCCCTCCCATGGAAGAGTGTGTCCAGGAAGAGCGAAACAGCGGCAGCCTCTCCTCCATAGGGCACGGAGCAAATGCTGAAGTGCAGAAACAACCAGAAAAAGTCAGCCAAGGGGAATAATAAATCTTCAACCTCTGCAGGACAACACAGACCCAGAGGTTTTGCAGGCCACCAGCTCACCTCAGGTCCTCGCAGGCAGCCAATGCCCATGATGACACCAGGCCACCACGCCTGGTGAGGGGTGCCCTGAACCCCCTGAAATCTGTCCCAGTGCCAGTGTCCGACCCTGCTCTCAGCACATAGCACTGATACCCCTGTCAGTCGCACATCTCCTCCCTGCATGGATGACTCTCCCAACCCAGAAACGGCTGCTGACATGGCAGAGCCTGAGACCTGTCCCACGGACTCCCTGTTCCTGTTTGGGTGTAAAACGGCCCCTTCTTTTTTTACCCTTTCCCCTCAGATAATGGCTCTCCACTTCTCAGGCTCTATAAAATGAGCTGGGAACTGGTGAACGCGCCTGACCGTAGCAGCGCCCGCAGCTCTGAAACACTCTGTAGGATTTCAGCTGGGGACACTGTGAATGCAAATGGGCTAATTTCTGGCCGGTGCCTCATGGCCAGCGTCAGCCCCAAAACCTCCCCATGTGTGTCTTGGCTTGAAGAAGCTGAGTCGAGCAGAGAGGAGGGATCTCACGCTGCCCCATGCCCCCCAGGCCCAGTCCTTCTTTCCCTTGACCCTCCCCACACCATTGCTGGAGGGGATGGCACAGCACGTTTCATCCCTTCAGCATTGCATAAGGGATGCTGCTGGCATTGCCAAATGAATGTTATGAGTTGTTGATGAGCTGTCAGTGGTTTGGGCCAGGCCCTGCCCTTCCAAGACGCTCGGCTTGGGACCAGCAGGCACAAAGAAGACATGTCTGGGCTTCACCAGCTGCTGGGTACCACGCGGTCCTGCCCCACCTGCCTGCTTTCAATGCGCTCGTGTCATTACCTGGGATGTGGCTCCAGCAGTTCCTAGGTTTCACATGTGGATCTTTGAACGGTTTCCTGTTCCTCTCCATCTCTTTTTAACTCATCCCTCTTCAGGGCAAGAAGAATGATTTATCGGGTAATTTCTTTTACTGCAGGGCGGGTGAAGCACTGGTTGGTGAATGAAGGGAAGTGCTTCTCCAAGTGGTTTACGGGAGAAGAGCCAAGTGCTGCTGTGATAAGGACCTTGGGCTACTGTTGGAAGAGTAAATACAGAGGGTAAAATGTCATTGTTTTTGTAGAACATAAAAGGTCTCTTCCTTTTTCTCCCGAGAAGCCTGGGAACTCCAAACTAGTTTGGGGGCAGTTTTATTAAATTAAAATATTCTTGCATTATGAGCTAATTTATATATTTCCAGCCCAGCCCTGCAAAAGGTCAGTTTAGCAAACCGCCCTCGCAGGAGCTGGGGAGGGGTTACCAGCTTGCAGTAATCCTCCTAATTGCACTCTATCTCGGTTTTTTATTTTGTTAATCAGCAGCTAACAAATCCTGGGTTTCAAAACTCATTAGCAACCTGCTCCATGCCGTTACCCCTGCCCTCTCCCTTTGGACACACACTCTGCACATCCCTCTGGCTTGGGTACCCTCCAGGTTGCCTTCTGCATCTTTCTGGTGCACAATCACAACCAAATTTGGAATATAGGTCAACGATAAATAACCGGCTGCTGCCGCACGTAAGGGTTAGTGCCGATGAAGAAGCAGAACAGAATGAGCATCGGTGGCCAGATTCGCTCCTGCGGGGAGCTTTAACATCCAGCCTGGGTTCCAGAAGATCTCTGCCAGTGGAAGCTGCCCAGGCCCAGCACTTCATCACTGCATCTCCTGGCTGGGTCAGCTCCACCCTACTTTATTATTAGACAACATTTTACAAGTGGAAGCTCAGGTCAATTTTTCACAATCCACAAATTTTAGGAAAAAAAAAAAAAAAGAAGGTGGTTTGAATTTTCTCCAAACTTCACGTGACTCTTCTCCTGTCGCTTCGGAGCAAACCTGGCAGTTTTCAGGCCTGATGAGTTTTCCAAGACCCAGTAAAAGGGGAAGCTGCCTGCAACTCTGCCTACAAGCTCCCAAGCCTGCTGGCTCCTCAAAATGCAGCAGTGCTTTCCACTGCAGTGCCTCTTCGTGGTATGTGCAATAAAGGTCTGAATTTCTCCTGGACTTTCTTCTCCCACTTCTTTTTTTTGGTAACAATCTCTCTCAAGCACAAAAAAAAAAAAAAGAGGATGAGAAGACAAGTTTGGCTGAAGAGCAATGACATCTGTTCCAGTGCCAGGTGACTGCCATTTTTTGAAGGGTTTAAGACAAGAACATTACTTAAGAGCACGACTAGATGAGAAATATATCCCACCTCCATCCTGTGGATTCTTGCTCTAAGACTGTGGAAGCTGCGAAAAATCCATTTTCTGCAGCTTCTTCAGAAGCCAGGATTTATTTTATAAGAATGCTCAGCTATTTTATCAGCTGTTTCCGATCAAGTACCCTCTCGTATCCAGAGGAGTACTGGCTACTTCTTAGTTTCCTCCCCAACCCTCTGGAATTATATTCTTAAGAAACAAAATACTAGCGGTCATTGTTAACCAGCCATAGCCCATGTGTTTGTGTTTGTCCTACAAAGGCCATGGAACATCCACCTTTGCTGTTCTTTTGGAGTCTGGACATTACAGCACATTATGTTCAGGCAGCACATACAAGAGTTAACCTAGAATGAGGTCAAAACACCGTGACAGCAAGAGTCAGGGGGATTTTCTGCCTCGGTACTCAAAATCCTCAACCGCCTTGTGGCACAGCTGCATTGTCATACTCAAATAAAGGGAAAGGAGATGGTTTCACTTCTTACACTGGGATCTGGGGCTTTGTAAGTCAGCAGTGTAGTCTGGCTTCGTGCTGGGTTTGCTGTGCCGGACTTGGGCACCTCAGAGTTAGATGTAAGGGGACAGCATGCTCCAGTTCATCCTTAGAACGAAGGTGATGGGATTTCCCCAGGTGCTGAGCATCTACAAGCACATAGATGTGTCAACAGGAGGGAAATAGAAAGCAGTGTTTAGAAGCAGATGTCTTCCCTTCCCTACCCCTAAGCAGCCCCAGGCTGCAGAGTCGTACGGACCCCTCTGCTACAATCCAGGTTTATGTGCATGGAATCTCATAACGACATAATAATCAAATCTCCTCACAGACCGAGCTGCAGTTCCTCCCAGAGATGGTTCAGGCCAGGCTCCCTCCACCTAAAAAGCTTTTCTTACTTCCTGAGAGCGGAGTCTGAAATAAACAGCCACCTGCAACAGGATTCACTGAGCATCTCCCAGAAGAACCTCTAATGTTACATGCTGCATGCTCAGGAAGGCTCCTGCAAGCCAAAGCACACTAATGCTCCCTTTCTCTACATAACAGAAAGGCCACATTGCTATGTGTCCAAAAGCAAAACAAATCCTCCCCCATCTTGCATGCAGCAGGGCTGGTCTGGTTCATCTCCACTTACCTCCATTTTGACTCATATTTTTACCAGTTTCCCAAGAAGCAGGTAGAAATCTGACTGCGCTGTTCCAAAGCATCTGTGTTCTACACCTGAAGGACCCTAAAACCCTCCTTGAATCTTACCCTTCGCCTACCTTCTGTTGAGGAGCTGCCACTGTCAGAAAACTGCCCGTCTCCATCACTTCTTTTTGGAGACTGGAGGCCATGGAGTCTGTGTCACTTGTCACCTCGTTTCTTCACCATCTGTTGCACCTCCAGCCCTCAGCCCCCACTGTATCGCATGAACTGCAGACTCTGCACTAGAGGAATTACGTGGAGCTGGCGGCAGCCATGATTTATGTCGCAATACAAATTGCCCTGTAAGTTATGCTGCCCTCAAAGGCGAGGGATGCTGACAAGAGCACCTGTTGTCCAGATTCCTCCCTTCTCCCCAGGCCAGGCTGCCGCAAGGTCGAGACAATTGCTTACCCACATTTTCAAGGAGATATTTTAAAGATGCTTTGTATACAGGAAAAAATTTGAAAGACAAGTAATAATGGCTAGAACTAGCCTGTCTCTCTAGTCTGAATGTCCTTGATAAGAATAGAAATCGTAATAACAAATGCCCAACGAGCAACCCAACACCCCCCATCCAGGCCAGAACAGCCAAGGAAGCAGCATAGCCATCTGCTGGGCTTTTCCACATAGTGTCCTCTTTTTCCCCTGGGAATTTTTTGCTTGGGCAGAATCTGAGCAACATTTTTTGTTTGTTTGTTTTAACTTCTCTGGCACACCCAGTCAGTTGAAGTGACTCTGCTCCCAGGACTACCTGCCATGGTTATCACTGGTGCCCAAAGCAGCCGGTTAGACTTGCTCAGTGCAGCTGGTGCAACCTGTCCTGAATGCGTTGAGCTTTGCAGCACGCACACATACTTTCCTGTCTTTTCTATGGCACCCAGAAGGACGTGACAGCACAGCAGAGGTGAGACACAGCATTAACAACTGCACCAAGATGGGCTGAATCTTAGACTTTGATCCCCACCAGCGTCCTTTGAACTCCCCCCTTCATAATACACCTGTTGTAGCGATGCACAAAGACTCGTATCTTTGAGAGGAACCGTAGGAAAAGGTGTGCCGTGTTTGTTCAAAAATTAATTATTGATGTCAGTCAGACTCCTCAGCCTTGAAGGTGTGAAGGGGAAACATTAAACCCGTGCAAAGGTCAGCTTTACCAGGACCTGCCTATTCAAGAAAGGGAACTGAGGCAGAATGATGAATTGCCAATGAGTTCCTGTGTGTTCAAGCAAACTCAAACTATTAACCTGTAAAACTGAACATTGCAATACAGGAATTCAGCTTTGGGATAGCCTTCACGGAGGTTTGTAAGTGGGAGCATTTCTGAGTTGCAGATGAGATCTGTTGATTCCTTCCCCTGTATTTTAATCTTAGATTCAATAACTGAGCACCAAATACAGAGAAACGAGATAATGAAAAAAAAAGTAGAAGTTGTGAGGAAAAGGGTGGCTCCTCAGCTATACACAAAGGTAAAAAGTAGAGGATAGATAAAATGGATATCCAGATTCCTGTGGACTGAACAAGAAAATGCTGATGGTATGTGGAAAGAAGGAGCAGCAAATGGACCTTCCATTGCTGGGTACTGGAGTCTATCGATATGAAACCATTTGTTGAACTGGGGGAGTAAAGGATTCCTTTGTTTATTAGGCTCTTGTTTCAGAAAGAGGCCACTTGTGAAACAGGAAGTCTCCTGAGGTCAAATCTTTCGCTGAGTTATACTTAAAGATTAAGTGCCACTAAGCCCAGTAAATAACACAACCACATATTGGTATGGGTGGAAGAGCAAATTAATTTAAAAATGGAAGTTTTGACAGCTACGTACTCCGAAGCCCTGAAACCAGCTCTTTTCCCAGTCTCCCCCAGTTATTGAGATGAAGATCCTTTCGTGAATCTGTTTTTTCTGCTATAAAATTGGAGCACTTGTTAGGAGAAGACTCAGAGGCTGAAACACCCAGCCAGCTGCCACGTTTGCATGTGACCTCTAGTCCCAGCTCACAGAGCATTTTAATGTCATGATTTTACAGCCCTAGGGCTCCCACACTTATTTGGATACGAACAGACACTCATCCACTTCGCAAGTTAGGAACCAAAACCAGACCAGACATTTTTTGTTTAGGTCCTTAAAAGTTGTTCCTTCTATTTGCTTTCCTTAATAATCCACGAGTGGTGAACATCTGGGACTCATCATCTGTTTTCTGGTGACTATGAGGTATCTCATATTTTAAGCAAGCCCAGCAAATCTCAGTGTATTGCCCAGTAGGTTACTGGAGTATGTCAAAGGGACTCAGTGGACAGTCTCCTGAGTCACCCAGCTTCATACGGGCAAGATCTACCTGATTTGGGTGGGAAGTCACAGCTGTTTCAATCTCTGCTGCACGGCTTTGGTATGCGACTGCTAACACTGACTGGATCTAGGACCTGAGATTACACCACAAGTCTCGAAAAAGCCAGGAAGCATTCCATTTCCATGATAAAAATAAATTTTCAAGATGCTTCTTGGAAATATGCATACATTTTAAAATCAAACCACACCAAAGAAAGCAAACAAAGCAAAAGGCTCTGCTGGTTTATGATACCAATTTCAGTTCAAAGGGGACTCAGACCTATGACTTGGGCTTTGTCTGCACTAAACCTCAAGGTTTGCCAGCAGGCCAGAGTTAGACAAAATTTCCTGTGTGTCCAAAGAGAGAACTTGCAAGCAGAGCTTCATGAAGGACTGCGGAATAACTCCGTGTTCCTCCCCAGAGCACACAGAGACCTCAGCCCTCTCACACGCTTGTGTGCCAGATGCTAATGCAAAAACAGGCCTGCAGGATTTGGAGGGGAGCTGTGGGTACTCACCACCTTGTTTAACAGGGTCCAAGACTATAAAAAGCAAGAAAAAAAAATATAATTACTATTCTCGTGAGGGTCTGCCTGAGAACTGAAATAACTCACTGCATTGCAGCCACCCGTGGATCACGTACCACAGGGAATACTTAGACCTATGCTTGTATCTCACGTCCTTCAAAGGTTCTGAAGATCACAAAGACCGGCTTAGTTGGGCCGTAGTAGTAAACAGCAGAGTGGGTCGGACAGATGCAAACACACCTGGGTGATGCACTTCTACTTGGAGTTCAACACAGAGAAGTTGCTTGAGTCAGATTTGTTCACTTGTGTTTTTAACGGCTGGAGCACCCCAGGCTCAGGACTGAAGTGATGACACCCTTAGTGGAAAGACCGGCTGCAAACCTCAGCGACTGCCTTTGCGTCTGTCATCACAAATATATTTCGGTTTTAGATGGGATGAGAAAAGAAAACAAACACAACGTTTTCTGGTTAAACAGAAACAGAGTACGGAATCACTGAGGCTTTCTAAAGGGGAGTTTATTTAATTTATTCTTCTGTACACACAGCTAGTTTGTGAGGATATTATAACTCAACTCATTTCTCTGGTGACCCATGGCAACCTCGGGATCAAAAGGATTACTCGTGACTCATAACTTACCTTGGCTAAATATAAATATAGGGCTTTAGGTTAAGTAATCTAGGCCTTAATCAATAAAACATTTAAAGTGACAGTACAAGGAGGGATTTCAAAAGTCGTGCTATTGTAACGTGCACTCCTAATACGCGCGTTTCTGGGGCTCTCCTTTTCTGGTTGTAACACAGATGCCCCACATCAAGGATTTTCTGTGCATTTTGTGCATGCAAGTACAGCTGCGTGCAGTTGGAATGTTCTCCTGTTCCACAGCGGACGTACGCTCATTTTTCCCCACAGGAAATCCAAGCAATTGCCCCTGCGTGGAATACCATAATTAGATGACCATAATTGCATACTTAATGAGCTTGTATATGTTTTGAGTGCCAGTTTCTCAGATGTGGCCACCTAAACAAATATCTAACTCTCACTTTTGGGTGGTGAGGTTGAGAAAAAATGTATGAAAGTCTTATTTCATGTACTTAAATTGGACGATTTAAATGCCCAACACTCGCTTAAGTGTCTGTATTTCAATACCAGACCTTACAGGCAAACCAGCCAGCCCTGTGGGCTAGTGTTGGCAACCAGAGGTTGGGAAAATAGAAGTCTAATAAAATATGACTCTGGAGGCTTTCCAGAGAACTGCCAGGATATGAGGACTACAAAACTGTTTCTTCTCAGCCTGGGCAATCTGCAGGGACATTGCTGGCTATTGCCATGGTGGCTTGTTGAGAGAGGTGGTTGCCAGTCCATGATACCAACACCAATCCAAACCCAGTGCCTCCAGTGAGCAGAGGGTGAGCACAGGGCAGACTGCCTGCTCCCGAGATGTTGCACCTTCTCCAACACATAGCCCCTCCCTTCTCTTGCTGGGTGAGTTCATGGGGCTTGTTACAGCACTTTGGAAAGAAAGGTGGGACCATTCTATACGGCTGCCCCAAGGTCTGGGTACGAAGTTGATAAGAAGTTGGTTTTATCTGTAATTATTTGAGTATTATTGACCAGCTGAGACTTTACAAAAAAACATAGACTCTACTGTCTGCTGTCCATGGCTCCTCTGATTTCAGAAGAGAGAAGCTGGACTAACATCTTGCTCAGAGCTTGAACAGACCAATTTATGAATATAGAGGAATCGCTAGTTTCAGATATTAAATAACTTCACTTTTTCCTTTCCGAAGGAAAGAGCCAGATTTGTATCCGGCTTTTATTCTTGCCCAGGGTAATGGAAAAGAGAAGATGAATTACAGCCTTAAAAACCCTTCCATGAGTTCTTCAGTATGAATTATTTTATATAATTCATAGAGAAGGTGACATGATTTACATCCATATATACAGTTAAATCGTTCCATAGTGTAAACCATTAGCAAAGAGGAATGAAGGGCTTATGAAGAGGAGTGGAGAGACTACAGTGTTATGACAAAATGAAAAATTTCAGGACATGCAAGAAGACATCACATTGTTTCCATTGCAAGATAGTTGTGCATGTTTCCTACAGCAGCTATAAGATCTTTGGCCTGGGCCCTGGGGGCTCTTCGTTTGTTTTTATTATATGCCAGAAACTTTTGCACAGAAGAGCGGGGCAGATTGCACACCAACTCCTAAAATACAAAGTGGGGTCCTTTATGGAGACATGTCAGAGGCACAGTTGTCCCATGTGTCTCCGTTCTCAGATGAAGGAGTTGTGTTCTCAAGGGCAGCAAATTGGGCATCAAAGCCAGAGCTGCTAGGTATGAAGCCCCCCAGCTGAGGGAGTGAGAGAGAGCAAAACCCTCTTCTTCCCTACGCACAAGAGTTTAGGAGCATGATGCTGCGTGGTCCAGGCCAGACCAGAAGCTGAGGTGGTATCCCTAGCTCCCAGGGGGTGAGTTTGCTGTTGGACATTCCCACAGGAGACTGTGGAAGGTGCATCAAACGCACCCAATGGATTATTCTGAGAAAGAGAACCGACCCTGGAGAAAAAGAATGGGAATACAGCAGCACTAGGAGAGGAACTGCAGAGTGACTGTCTTGCTGCTGACTCAGACAACTTTGCCCTGTCACCATCCAGTTTTGTGATATGCTACAGCTCTAGGGTGAGGATCAGTTTCCAAGCCAATACAGAGCTCTGATACTCTCTTCATCTTAGTGGTGGCTTCAGCCTTGCTCATGTTTTGTTGTTTTCTGTCTGGTGCTGAAGAGTCCTGAGGAAAACCAGTTTGTTTCTCTCTTAACCACTCTTCCAACTGTGTTTCAAGATGCATTCTTGTTTTCTAAAAGGTGTTTAATTTTTCCCCCCTGGGGACCCATTTAACTTTCCTTTCTAATCTCTTAACAATCTGGAATGAGGTCTTTAGTAGTTCTGCTTGTTGTGAAACAGCTTTGGGAGATAACTCCTAGTCCATGTTAACCACACTTCAAATAATCTTTGTGTAGCTGTGATGCAAACCCATAATCTCCCAAAGCACGTTTATAACCACTTTAACAACCGAGTCTTAAGGAGGTTATTGCAGGATGGGCAGGGAGACAGGGGTGAAGAACTGACCAAGGAAGCACAGTTCAGTTTGTCTTCCAAACAGCTCCATATCTCTTACAGCTTTACAAGGATGAAGTGACTGGTGAACAAACAAGGAGGCCTAATCTCAAAGAAAGAGGGTCCCATTCTGACCAGCAGCCTTCTTCTGGAAGGTCGTATAAGCACATACTTGTCTCTTTGTAGTGAGATAGATGCTTGAGTTTCATAGGACTCAACACCATCAAACTGAAATGAAACATACCCTTGGGACAACGAATATACCAAGCTCTGATGTCCGAAGGCACACACAAAGCAGCTGTGTGCTGTCCTTGGGACATCAGTAGTGACCAAAGTGAAAGGTAAAAGCTTTGTATCTGAACACTGGATAATATATTGCATTAAACTGTTTCTTGGACAAAGTCTAGCTCTGACCATCCTCTTTGGGCCTGGCTTTTGGTGAAAGAAACCCTGCACCTATCAAGGACGGAAATCAGATTGGGATTTAAACACAAGATGGTTTCAATGTGTCTTCAAATCAGTTTCCCAAGAACAAAACAAAACACACAGTAACATACAGGGACAGAACTCCTTCTAGAAGAAGATAAAAGCCTCTAAATATCATTTTTGACTGCTTTTTATTTACCCAATTGCTTTTAATTAAGCCTCACTTAGTTTGGGGAGCCGGCCAAATGTGGAGAACAAAAAGGAAAGCAAGAAACCCAAAGCCTCAAACCTTTGCTCACTCGCTGAATTTTCACAGCTTTAAAACCCAGTCTTCTTCCGAGCTGGCGCAATGCTTCTGTCTAAACCTGCTTGTGAGAATTTATTATCCCTGTGCGCAAGTCTTTGAAACCATGATTTTAATGGTAATAATTTCTCAGCAGTGAAATTCATGAGGGGCTGTAATATAATGCCAAGTCTATCCTATTATGGTTTTAATCGGAATATATGTTTTACGTGTTATGAGAGAAATGTTACTGTCCTTCTTATGTTAATACTATATGAATAGCTAAAGCCCTCTAATGACCGTGTAATTTATTGTCCCTATAGTTATGGCATTAAACTACAGGTCACCTAATACTTGCAAACATTGTAAACTCCAATTACAGCTACACCAGTGATCCTTCTGTCAACTCAGCTAAAAATGGCCGAACGATAAGGTTAAGCACTGAGCCACGTAACGCAGTTATCTGGAGCTCAGCGCCTGTACTACAGAGAAATGTCCAATAAACTGTGGTTAAATGGTTTTACTTTGTTATCAGATATAAGCACGGCAAATACAGCCAGCTTCCAGAACGATGCTGATCGCTCTGATTCCACCAATCTTTTTCGTATTTGTCAGCTTTAGCCTAATTTACTGCTAAGAGTCGATCATCGATTCTCAAGAACTTCTTCTTAGGAGATTTCACGGGCACCAGAGAGGACTCTGCCGTCCCTGACAAAAATCTTGGAATTTCATGAAAAATTGCCAGCGGTTTCTTTGAAAGGTGGGGTATTCTTTTCAAATATCCACAGCTATTTGAGGAAGTACGCAACCCTTACCTAGAAAGCAAGGTCACCTTCAATGACAGGGTAAATCGCCAGAGGACGGAAGCAGACCTGTAGTATGAATACCTGCGTCTGGCAACTTCAACCAAGGAGGCAAGAGAAGTCAGTCCAAAGAGATCCAACCAGAAAAAGTCCCCCAAAATGGAAGACCTCCAACACGATAGCTGGAGATATGGCTAGTGTCAGAAGACATTTGCAATCTTGCTGCTTCCTTGGGTTTTCCTAGATAGGACGGGTGCAGGTCTAACCTGTAGACCAGAAGATCAGCAAGCTACATGTGTGAACTGAACCACCTCCATGCAAGGTTTGTCATCAGCACAAATGGCTCTTCAGGATCATTAATAATTCTATCTATCTCCAGCACGATTTTTTGGCGGGGGGCGGGGTTTGCTCAGAAGAAGAGTAGCTGGAAGCCAAAAGATCTATGCAGACTGATCAACTTTCTGAGCAGTTCTGCACCTCATAATTTTTAAGAGGCTTCCAGATACCTAGCCCTGCCATTAGGTTTTCAAACTTCTGTATCGCAAAAGCAGAGTTGAAATTCATCTTCAGAAGTGATCTAGGAGTCCAGGCGGGCTCCCAGAAAGAGAGGGCAACTAAAGAGGTTAGTTGCATTCAGGTATGGCCCAGGTACCATAGCTGAGTCACAGTCGCTGTAATTTCTGGTGAAGCTATAAATGACGCACAAATATATGGTCTATCCTGGGGACATTCTGTTTCTACAGAGTAAAACCTCTCCTCAACAATGTATTTTAAATATTGCTGAGATGGGCCAATAATCTGAGGGGGACTCTACCTACAGGATTAAGTTTCATTTCCTTTGTAAAGGTGGAGGTGTGTGAGAATTATTGCTTTGTTCATCGCCGACATCATGTTGACCTGCCGAGTCACTCCTGCTGCCCAATCTGCTATTTATCACATGCTTTACAGTACTGCAGTGTTCAAAAAGCACCATAAAACCCCATGCTGGTCAGGTTTATTTTATTTCCTATAAAACCCACAGATTGTATGTGTGTATATCTAGTCCCACAAACTGTATTTGTTCTGGTGGGGTTAAAGTTAAAGAGAATAACGAAAGACAGTCCCGTCACCAGTTGCACTGAGACTATTACAAATGTCAGCGGAAATTGTCTCCTGGATGGTGTGTGATGTCTGCGTAAGTCCTCTGGCTAAGCATTTCTTTCGAAAGAATACACGTAGCAAACCCAGTGCATAAAAGGGATAAATCACCTTTCCTCACTGGTGATTTGTGATTGCTCACTTAAGCCACCTCACGTTTCTGCAACTCAAGGCAGCGGACAAAAACTTGCTAAGGAGTAAAACAGCAAATTATGCATTTCCACTAGACTTTTTTAACAGGAACGAGCACTCAGGCTACACTTTGTGACACATTTGAGATTTGTGTGGCTTCATACATTTCCCATGACCATCCAAATATTCATGAAGAATTAATAACATGGTCCTGCTTTTAGCAAGTTCCCTTCATTCTTATTTGTATCTGGCTATAATCAGTACTGAGACCCCAAATATTGGATGACTGCATTTGATTCTTGAGTTCTTTTCTTTTTGTTTATGTCAAAGCAAATTAGCTGGAAGGAGCCTGACGAGGAAATCGAGCAAACTGTGGAAGGTCACAAGGGCATTTCGCTGAAATGTAATATAATAAGTACAATTTCAACAATGACAAATCCCATTCATCTCTTTTGTTTTCTTGAAATGTTTAGAATTATTTTTAACCATATTTTTAACAAATAAAATTGTTCTATAAGTTTGTCATACATTTGGATTTCATTAATTTTAGAATGTTTTCCAAGCATCTAAAATTAAACAGATGTCATCGGGCTCATTTAGACCTCAAATAACCCTTGCAACAAAACCAATTACTCAAGGGTCAGTGGGAAGTCGGAATTTGCTAATAAAGAAAAGTTAAGAAGTTAAAAAAGAAAATGAAGAAGAAAAAGAAGAAGAAATAACGACAACTCCACATCCACACAATTACTAGTACAACAACCAAAGATTTTTCTTCTGGTTGGGAGAAAGGGTGGAGCCAAAGAGTTCAGGAAAGCTGGTTTATTCCCTGAATTCCTCGATTGATCACTTTCCCATGGCTATTAGTCAATAACGCTTTCTTCCAGCTTTCAAACTCTATCGCGGGGATGGATAAGAGGACAAAGGTTTGGGTTGGTTCTGAAGGTGGGTCCTGTTGGTCAAAGAAATGTCCAAAACATCGTGATGATGTCTGGGAAAGTGCAGTCCAAGGAAACAGGAAACACTGGCTGCAATGCCATCCTCTAAACAACACTTCCACCTCCTGTAAGAAGGAAGGGGTTTAATTTTGCCCTGTTAGCACAAATTGCAATTAGTTGGGGAGATTTTAGGCTGCAGGGAAGGTTTGCATCTCTACTGGCCCCTTTGAAATTGCCACCTCCTCAGCCAAGACTTAGATCCGTGATGTCTGGTACAAATGGGGAGGCAGGTCTGCAGCCAGAGAGCTAGGGGAGAGGGAAGAGGCTGACATCAAGCCATGGCAAGAACAGGCTGGAAACTGGCCGAAGAAAGTGCTACGGGAGTGTTCCCCAGCAGAGATCTCGAGGGGCAAAGCTGAGCCAGGACAAGAGGCTCGGGAGAGTAAATGGCTTCCCTTGGCCCTATAGAAAGGGAAGCTTAAAAATGTGGTAGAAAGCCAATTGCTTTCCCCTTTCCCACACCTGGCCAAGAGGAACGGGGTTCCCAGCTCTGCAAGCATCTCCAGATTTACAGTGGTGTGTCTGAGATCAGACACCACAAATCCAACCATTGTGATTTCTTCGCTTAAAATTAGGAGCTGGGTTTTACTTCACTAAGCAGGAGGGAAAATGAAAATTGCTTTTCCTTTGTAACCTGAGAGGCTTAGCTGAGTTCTCCTGCCAGACTGCACAGCTCTGCAGTGGCCCCTGCCCTAAACTACACCAACCTACTTAGCTGCCAGGACTGCTAAACGGAGAGCTAGAAAGATGAATAATGTATGGTATGAAAAAGGTATTACCATAACTTAAAAACCCGGCTGCCAGAGGCTGAAGATGTCTCTGAAATACTACGGAGCACAGTGGAAAGGGAGTGGAGGACTAACATCCGACAAGGAGTTTAATCACTGACTTGTGAAAATCATAGTTCAGATTTTTCTGGGTTTTTTACCCCATGGTAGCTGTAACTCTCCAGCTGACCCAACATTAACTTTCTACAAATTCTAACAGATGATTAATAAAAACATCCCTTATCGCCTTGACCTATTTTACATCTGCTCTCACCTCCTACACAGCTGTATCCTGTGGTCTCAGTTGGTTGAGTAGACATGCTGGCTTGTTACTTCGGGACTCAAGTCAAGAGCTCAAGTTATGCAGGGCATTCCCAGAGAGACACCACAGCCCAGCAGAGCTTCAGTCCCCAGGAGGTGGACTGAAAGGGGAAAGACTGTGGCAGACTCAGCGGAAAATTCACACTGCTGAGCAACAGGTAGGAGTTCCTTGAACGACGTGGGCTGTTCTGGGCACAGCTGGGGAAGGAGACAGCACTCCGCCTTGAAGAACCTTCCAGGCAGGTGTCAGGGCTCTGCCATCCATCCAGCTGAACTATCACCCGGATCGGTGTCCTGAACAGTGAAGAGTAACTTACAGCATGGGGGGATGCAAAGCTAGTAGAGAGCTCTCCAAAATGGCCTCAGTCCTGCAGAAGCTCTTAGGCAGAACGAGGGCCCTGAGATCTACTCACAATATAAAAGCAAAAACACTACAGGAGAAATAATTCCATATTCAAGCTGCTCCTTCATCATACAAATATAGAAAAAAAATATTTTTTTGAGACTTTTTTATTTCTGAGAGGCCAAAGGCAGGAGAGGGTGAAGGAAGATCTCATGGACGAGGGTCCTCAGTGTCTTTGCTGGGCTGTGCCAGGCTGTGAAGGGAGCCCTTCTGCCGTGAGCCAAGCCGAGCGCAGCAGGTCACCAGCCTCAGCCACTGCACTGGCCGCCAGAGACAGAGGAGACTTCACCTAGCACAGCCCTGGCCAGGCTATAGACCCATCGCTTGTAAACAACCCCGGACAACAGATGACAGCAAACCAGCATCACTTGTGAGCTCGTACGGGGTTTTCCTAGCAATAAGATCACCAGACCTGCAGGAGTTTGTTTCAGTTAAGGCAGCAGATGCTGCTGCAGAGAGAAATGCACGGCGCTGACTTCAGCCCTGACAGAAAGAATACAAACCTCCTCAGATTTCTGGGTTTCAGTAGGGGGTTTTGGGTCTGTTTTTCACATTTTCCTCCCCTTAGTGCTTTCCATGTTTAAAAAACAAAGGCTGCTTATGATAGAGGAGCAATAGTGGCTTTCATATTTAATAACTCTTAAATCTTGTTCAACATGTGGCAATTGTTAGGTAGATTTGAGCTGCAATTAAAGAGGCACCCTTCTTTCTCTTCAGCAACAATATAGGCTCTTAATCCACCTAAACCCATCATATTTTAAGAGCTGAGATCATCCTGAGGCAAATGGTATCAAACTCAACATGGATCTGTTTTTCATAGGGAAGTTTAAAAGTTAAAGTTCACTTTCCTAGAAGTCTTCCATTAGAGACGGCAGCCCTGAGCACTCTTTTCAAGTATCCGCAGGTACCTCTATCATACAGAGCAACATCTGGGGGTTGGAGGGGAGAGGGCAATTACTGAAATTCCTTTGTGAAGTCCCGTTTTCTTTGAGAGCCTGAGTTAGGACTGTAAATAGAAGCGAGATGAGGGGGGGTTGTTGCCTGATTATAGATTTGACTGCAGATAAAAGTGCTATTTGGGTGACTCAGCCCTCGCTAGTGCTCCCAGGTCTGATGCGGATAACTGATAAAGGCTGAGAAAGACAGGAATAAACAGCGATAAAACCACCAAGCGCAGTTTGGCTGCGAATCAAAACACATGTTTAATAAAACCTGCCCGGCTGATGGGCAGACATTTTCGTTTCCTGTTGTGGTGCCAAGGTGGCTGTAAATACCATAAGGAATCTGGGATGAACCCGGTTTGTAGCATCTCTGCGGCGCGGTGGCCAGGCTGGCAGGCTGTGCCTTGGCTTGCTCCCACGGTGACACTGGGCTGGAGTCAGGACGCCGGGCTTGGGGCTCCGGTTAGTTTTCCAGTTTTCGGGTTTACAATTCATTGTTTTCCAACTGCAACACAAGGAAATACCTGCCGGAGGACCAAAGGCTGGTAGCAGGGCTGGAAGCTGATAGTGATGGTGATCAACATGATACACACTGATAGAGGGAAAACATTTCCTTTCCAGCCTTGTCCATATTTCATATCCAAGCTCCCAGTTGCACCTCAGAGCATTAGTTCAGGTGCCTCAAAATCCCCGGTTTCTCATGATAGCTCCCACTCTCTAATCAGCTGCTCTTCCTAATGCCTGACTCTCTTCCCCTTTTTCTTCCTCCGTTATTCACAGGCCTTACACTCAGAAGCAATTTTAACAAAAGACATGAGCCCTTGCTCTGATTTACAGCCTTCATCTGTGTAAAGGTACGAAAGCTGCCGTGACAGCAGCAGTGTCTTTCAGAGGATCTGTACCAAGAGGTATCTATTAATATCCTCTAGTCGTGCAGCTAAACCCCTACGTCCTCCTTGGAAAAGGTAATCCTGTATTGTAAAGGTTCGACAAATGAGAACACCAAGGGACTTCCCTCATTTGTAAGACCTGCAAATGACTTGAATGGAAATACCCCAACAAACTGTCAAAGTTTTGTGGAGGGCACAAAATTGGAGAGGGAACAAATAACGAGGAACAAGGGATTTGAATCCGCTGGTTGCCTGGGCCAGTGAATGGAAAATGCAGTTTAATGTAGAGAAACATAAAATAATAAGTCTGGGGCGAGCAAACCAGACAGAAGGATATTATACTGAATGGTGATGCATCATATTGACCAGTGAAGGGATTTAGAGGTCACAGCAGAAAAATCCTTGAAGCCTTAAACTTGGCTAAAATGAAAATAACTAGAGGAAAGGAGCACAGCGGTGGAGGCGAAGGGAAGGGACGCAGCCTTCCTCTGCTGTCTGTGCAGCAACACAGTGCCGGGACCTTGCTCTAATTGGCACCATCCCAGCACTTCCCGGGCAGTGTAACACGGAGATGCTGGGGTGACCAGTCCGCTGCGTAGCCCAGCTCCTGCCTCAGCCCGGCATGCCCTCATCCCAATGGCTTGCCCTCCAACGGACAAGGAGGTGGCCCAAGGTGTTCACTCGTCACTGGTAAAGCACAGGGGGATGCTGTGCGAGTTACTCCAAGGCTTAGCGATGCTGCTTGACAGGAATGCAGGAACCCGGACCCCTGGCTCATTTGCTCATCTGCTTGTTCTTTGCTTTTGGCACTGACAGGCAAGAAAAGCCAAAGCAGCTGTCCTGGTGCCCCCCAGCAGATGCAGCAGGTTTGCCCTGAGCGCAGACCAGCCACCCGAACCCTGCAGCCATCCAGGCGACTGCAAACCTGCGTGTCTGTAGCCATACGACCTTACTGATGTATCGACGTTGGCCTGTCAGAGATAAACTGGAATGAGCAGTGTCACTGAGTCATTTTCCTCCTCCTTGCTCTGCCAGAGTTCTTCATCCCTCTTCCCTCACAGCTTCCCTACAAAAACTTCAACCAAACGAGATTTTGAAATCTGTTCCCCTACCAGCCAATTCCCTGTTTAGACTGGTACCTTCCCCCATTCCTG
>NW_010422962.1:39441-42719 GCF_000710305.1 Buceros rhinoceros silvestris
TGTAACGTAAATACAAATAATCAACATTTAAGCTTTCCTGAGCTGCAGGAAAAGGGCTCCAAAAGCTCTTTAGCAATATCCTTGGAGTGTGCTGGTCCCCGTAGGTGCTGATTTGGGTCATGGAGGGGAATATGCAGTTATATATGATGGAAAATGATGAGCAAATTTAGCATCAGCCTGGATCAACAGCTCTCACGCGCACAACCCCAGCCTTGTAAGACGGATTTGTCCAAAGGACCAGGCAGGGAACTGTTTTCTCAGGTCCTGGCTTGCTGGGTGAGTGCATTACCTCTGTTCGCTTCCGAGTTAATTCTGATTTTTTCCACCTGGGGGAGCAGCCGAGGTTCAAAGCCAGCCTGCCAGCACGCGTCCTTGTCCATGGGAAGTCAGGACCGGGTAAACACCCTCGGGGATATGTTGAGCATCCCGAGGATGCGAGCACCAGAAGTCCCTATTCCTCTCCCTGCTCTGCTGCCCCTCCGCAATCCATCCCCCTCCGCATCCCTCCCCCAAACCCTGCAGAGGACAGGACAGGAAGGGCAGTGGGGGGCGGAGGGGGTCCCAGCTGCTGTTCAGTGGGCGGGTACTGCGGGTGGTGTCTGGCAGAGGTGCCTGGTCCAGCCAGGCAAGCTGAGGGCTCTCAGCCAAGCGAGGAGCTTGCTAGAGAGGTGACATCTGGCAGTCACCGGCACTGTCTGTTCTTCGGCTGCTCTGCCTCTGGCTGTTTTCTTGCATAAATGGATAAATAATCTGGACATATTCCAGCTTGAATTAGTGCACACGTGATGCTCAGAAACCTGAGGACAGAAATACATCACTGACCTATTATGATGCCTAAGATACAGAACTTGGAATTGCTTCCAAGCCCCCAGTCCAGATGCCTGTCCTGGCTGTCTCCCAACTCCCGTGGCAGGTGAGACAGATGTTGGACCTGTTTTCTTGCCCTGCTCCCATGTTTCCATGCAGGAAAAAAAAAATAGGGGCACAAGCCCACTGCCGCAGCAAAGCCCTAAAGGACTGAAGTTGCCACATGTCCCACATTAATGCAAAGACTTGTCCGCAGCCAAGGTGGAGCCTGGTGCAACCCCTGAGATCTAGATTTTACACGCGTGTTGCATGGAGGTGTTAATAACAGTTGATAACCTGTGGGTTCGATCTGTGACAATTTCTTACTGAATAAATAAGATTTTCATGCTGTCAGTACCCTTCCTTTTCAGAGGCAGAGGGGCTTGCATCCTGCACAAGCATCAAGGAAAATAAAACATTGTTCAATGCCATAATATCCCACTTCTACCAGCTGCATCCTCTTTCTGCTACTTATCATATTTGAAATATATATACAAGCTAAATTAAAGTTTCCTTCTTCCTTTTGTCTTTTTATTTTTGCTCCCTGTTCAGCAAAGACTTGTACCCGCAGCCCTTTGCTACAGATCCCCATTTTCCAAAGCAGGATAAAAACAGCAATCAAGTGACACAGGAAGGTGAGACTGAATGTACTTGACTCTCAGACATTTCCTAAAAGAAGAGTCAGAAAAGACTTTGGAGTGGGCAGCTCTTTTCTGTGCCTACTGCTGATCCCAGCAGGAGTTAAAACCCAGCCCTTAAGGTGCTTCATTGTCTTCAGGAGCTGGTTGTCAGAGCAGAGCACAGCTGAGCAGGGCTAGCTCCTGCCCTTCCAATAGTGTACAAACTGTTAAGAGACAAGAAAAACGACAATAATAAACATGAGTGAGCTTGCTGCAGCTGTGCCTGTCAGCTCCAGACATTAGTGTGGCTAATTCCGATTGGGAACAGTTCCTGGGTTTGGTGATAAATTAATCCCCACTCTGATAGTATGTAAAGATTTCTCTAGGCATAAGCCAAAAGAAAACTTCCCAAACTGCTTACAAAATCCCCTTTACAGTTATTTTGGTGACTACACACCAAAATATTTAGTCTGTGTAACTTTTTTGGACGTGGTGCACTCTATTTTTTATTTTGATGAAAAGATATTAGAATAGGATATGCTTCATCCAACAGCAAAAAGATTACGCGCAGGCTTGCACCGAAATTGCAGAAGTATGAAGTACAACTGATGGGGGATATGTCTGTGTTCCTGGAGATAAGCCTCAACTGCTCCATAGGAAAAAGCAGTGCCCCTGGACCTCCTGAGAAGGGCCTGAATTTCATTTCGGATGGCTGGTTTTGGAAAAAGCCACCAACTGACTGCTAAAATCAGGAAATATAACACCATTCCCTGAATTTTTTTTTCCATCCATCAGGGTGGGTCCATTGACAGGACATTGGCCCAGAGGACGAGGAGGAGACCCACGGGCTGGATGACAGTTCCCAGGATCATGATTCACGTTGGCCAGTGCATGGGAGAGACACCACCACAAGGATGCTGTGGCAACTGGGCATCTCCTGCCATCCAGGCTGCGTCCTGTCCCCCGCCGCCTTCCAAATTCCTCCGCTTTCTCCCCGACGTTCATGCTCACACTGCACATTCATTCCGCAGTTCCAGGAGCTCTGGTTTTCAAGAAGCCATTCACCTGGGCCGTTCCACCTCACCCCCATGAATAGCTTCTTTTGGGAATAACAAATACAAACAGAGGGAAGGCTGCTGGCCACAAGGATTCCTTTATGCTGCGTCATGAATTGTTGGCCAGTGGCCATTCAGCATTGAAAGGCAAGAGCCACCTGTGTCAGGTGTGTTTGAAGTTCGTATTGACTCCTACCCACCACTATTTGCCTGATGGACAACATCAGAGAAAGGTGCATTTAGTCATTAATTTTTGCCTGACATGAGGAACAGAAATGAAAAGGAGCCCTTTTCCTCCAGGCACAGCTTTTGTTTTCCAGTGTGATCAGTCAACTACCAGCTCTGCGTCACCCAGCACGGGCCAAACCCAGGTCTAGAGTGTCGGGGACATTTCAGGGTCCCCTCCTGCCCTGGCAACCCACAGCCAGTGGGACCATCTGGTCCCCGCACACCCTCCTCTCTGCCCCTTGCTGCCTCCTGACCCTGCTGGATGTTAAGATCCTCTCAGCCTCCCACAATGTGGCTTCCTGGGAATGGATTAGAGAGCAAGCTGTGTGGTATATTTGTTATGGCCATGACTTCCACGGAGAAAACTGTGACTTCTAGCAGGTTTTGTAGAGTTTGTAACCCCAGCCAGCCTGCTACTGCCTCCTTCATGAATTTTTACAGCTTTGGCTCTGTTCGTGAGCGGTAGAGTAGAGAAGGGAGTTTTTTAATGGATTTAAGTTATTAGTTACGTATTACCAAAGGGTGTAAC
>NW_010422962.1:42845-44736 GCF_000710305.1 Buceros rhinoceros silvestris
CACTCTTTCTGTTGTAAAATAAAGTCCATTTGTCTTCTCTCCATTTCCCACAGCACACAGTGCCCCATTGTTGGGTTCTCTCTGAAGGTGGCCGTGGGGAGTTCTGGGCCATGCCAGTGCATCAACCACGGTTACAATGACTGCTGCGGGTGCAGGATATCACAGAACCACAGAATCACAGAGTGATAGCGGTGGGAAGGGACCTCTGAAGATCATCTAGAATATTATACAAGTCACAGCCCATAGGAGACCCTGGGGACCCCCACCCATCCCATGTGGGAATCTTCTTCCCATCAAAAGGGAGGGACCAAAGGTGGGAGCATGCATGGCATGACTCAGTCGGGAGGGCTGGAGGGTCTGTAAAGGGTTTTAGAGCTGAGGGCTCAGCGATGGGATGTGCCACTGGAGGGTTTACAGGGTTTTCTTTCTGTTCCCTGTAAGGGGAAAATTAGGATCTCAACCTTCCCTGGCTCAGCTCGGCAGTGACTAGAACCTCTCCCTTCCACACGCACACACTTCCCAAGGGGCATAAATTTGCACTGTCTGGCTGCAGACTTGGCAGTGGCCTTTGCACGGATGTCAAGGAGGGCAGAATTTGCTCGATTAGTACAAATACCATCTGTACGCTCGGTTCAGAGCAGAGCAGTGTTTTAGAAACAACCCCTTTTGCTTATACAAGGACTAGCAACATAGCCAAAATCTGCAGCACATATCTGGTTTTCTCAAACAATTATTGGTGAGTAGCCAATATTTGTTACTTTCCTCCAGAACAATGAATAAACTAAGGCACAGAGACAACTGGTAGCTCTGGACGCTTATGTCAGACAAGAAACCCTGTGCTCTAAATGACTTAAACCCATTTATCTCCAGTTAAAAAGTAGAGACAGGCAAGAAAAAGCCATTTAAATTCTGTTTAGAACCGCTCAGAATCTGTTTTAGCTCTGTTATCCATTGGAGAAGGGGGGTAAATCCAGTCCCTTTTCACAGGCTTTGTAGGTTTCTTTTATGACTGAGACAGCTGCAGGAGTTTTGTTTTGCTGTGTTTTTCCTGACCTAAAATGTCTTCATCTGTCTAATAGTAGTTTAACTGTTAAAATAGTGGCCCAAAACCTTATTTCTTTAGACAGCAAAATTAAGGGAAGGGCTCTTCCAGCCCTCCTGCAGCTTCTCTCCAACCATCACAAATGTGAATCAGGCCTCGCAGAAAGAGCAAAGCTCAGAGACCTGTCAGGGTCAGTTTTATGGCTCTTGTCTGACTGCGATGCGTGGGATCTTCAGGGACTGCCTCTTACACGTCATCTGTCACTCAGAGACTGAGAAGAAACAAAAGAAACCAGGGGAACTTCCTCCCAAATCATTCCAGTCCTGATCCTGCAAACATTTATTACAGGGCTTTGGTGGGATTATTCCCCGGAGCAGTTGGACCTCAATCCCACCCGCACTTCAGAACGCATTTAGCATCGCGCATCTCGATGTGTGCATGGCCTGCGTGAAATCCACGGGGGCTCCTCACCTGCCAGAGGTTTCCACGTGTGTTCAAGCAAGTCCTGGCTCAGGGCACCCAGTGTTTTCCGAGCTGTCCCATGCACTTGGAAGGGATCCACCTAAATATTTACGTGTATTTTGCTTCTATAGTAACAAGAATATTGTAATGGCATGTCTCGCATAAACGCGCTGAGATCTATTCCAGCGTTACGCCATTGGTTTAAACAGCACGCCGAGGCGTACCGTGCGGGCCCTTGTTCGCAAGGATGCGGGAAGCATCTCAGCAGCTTCTGATGGGAGGAAAAAAGGCACGGGGAGAGGGGGGAAAAAAACAAACGAAAAAAGGAGGGTTTGCAAAAGTGACTGCTGCCGGGTTGGAGAGCAGCCCCTCTCCTGCGGCTCCCCG
>NW_010422963.1:0-814 GCF_000710305.1 Buceros rhinoceros silvestris
CAAGTAATAATATATTTATATATAACATAAAATACATTTTTTTCTTTAATAAATCTCAGGGTTTGGTTTCTTTTATTTTTTAAGGAGTCCTTTTTTTTTTTGTTTGTTTTTCGCGTGTGTGTGTGTGTGTGTGTTTTATTTCCAAAGCACTACGATGCTAAAGTTCCAAGGAGAATGCTCTCTTGTCCATTTAAACCTTTATATTTAGAAAAATAGCTTATGTTAAGGTCTAAACATGCTCATTGAGCTAAGAACAGTGTAAAAGTATCATACTCGTGTATGAATTCAAGAAGAAACGAAAGCACAACCGCGTTTCCAGATAGGATGGTACCGGGATAACCTGCTCGCAGCAGGTTACAACAGACCAACTATCGTGAACACTTTTTTTTTTTCTTTTGTTTCCCCATTTGTTTTTCATTTGTTTTGTCGGTTTTTTTTTTTATTTTGTTTTGTTTTCAGGCTTCTGTCGCGTCGCATCTCAGCTCAAATTAGAAAGCGCGGGCCACGCGCGAGGTCTCTCCGCTGCCGTTTTCTCCCCTTGCATCGATCCGTGACCGTAAAGGAAATCAAAAAAAGGATGAACGCAGCGACAAGAAAAAAAAACAAGATAAAACAATTTAAAGGGTGGGTAAAGACCCGGCTGGGAAGGTTTTGCACCATCCTTCAGCGGCGACGTGGGGGTAGCACCGCTGGGGCAGGCGTCGCCGTCACCATCGGGTATAAAATACTGGTGTCTTGTGGTTTCATCCAAGAGAAGGAGCTGTGACATCGAGCCAGTGGCTTTCGGATGGGGCGGTCGCCGAGGGAAAACCCT
>NW_010422963.1:857-4518 GCF_000710305.1 Buceros rhinoceros silvestris
TCCAAGAGAAGGGGTGGTGACATGGAGCCAGTGGCTTCCGAATGGGTCGATCGCGTAGGATAACCCTTTCGGAGGCGTGAACTAATTATCGTACGCGATCCGTCCCCCGCCCGGAGTTATTGGTCATTCAGGCTTTTAAAAAATAGATGAATTTATCGAAATACCCAAGGCAAAAAAAGAAAAACCATCTTTCCATAAGCTATTTCTCAAAATGGGGGGGAGGGAGAAAGAAAAAACAAACAAAACAAAACAAAAAACAAAAAGGTTGCATGAAAAGCAAGCACTCAGGAGGAAATAATAGCAGCAAAGTAGTATAAATGTCATGAGTCCACTGTGTCTCGAGTCATCGGTTATTAAAAATAACCTCCAACCAGCACGGGCAACTGCTGATGAACTGTCTCGTGTAGCACTGGCCCCAGCCTTTCACGAAGCTGATCTGCACGGTAAATCCGGTCCATGGCTGCTGCATGAACTCGTGGTCGTTGGGTCTCTGCAAGCTGTATGCCTTCTCGTAGTCAAAAGCCTTGATGGAAAAACCCGGGAACACTTTGTGAACCAGCAACGTCCTGGAGTCGGGGTTGTCCAGTGTGGCCGACTTGATGAAGATGGGGTAACTGCTGCGGTTGTACACCCACACGCCGTCCACTTCCTTGGTGAGCTGGATGCCGTAGCCGATCTTGCTGCGGACCTTCTGCACCAGTTGGCTTTTGTTGTCCGAGTTGAGCTGTCCGAGGCAGAAACCATTCCCCTGAGGTAGATCATAGAAGATATCCAGGGAGGGCTCTTGGACAGAGTACAGCCGACCCACGCGCGTCTTCTCTTCCCAGTATGCCACCACGCACCAGTGTGACCGATCCCCCGGCTCCTGAAGAACTTGGGAATCTACAGAACAGGAAGAAGAGCAGAAATTGAGCACCCTGGGGGTAAGGTGACCCAATAGCAACACAAGGCTGGCAGGTCCTTGCCTGCCCACGTCTTCATGATGCCCTCCGTGCACATGCCACTGCCCACAGCACATCCACCGTTACCAAAAGCCACGTGTAAGGCCACTATTAAGGCCTTAACGCAGGTTTGGGGGGTTCCTCCCATGCCGCTTCAGTGCCTCGCTCTGATTGGAATCACAGGTCCTAAATCACCAGGTCCACCTTCAGAAGTAGCTTGAGACCCACCAGCAGTTATCCCTCACCCAAACCATCACTAGGACCACCTTCCGCGCCAACAGGAGAGGTGAAATTCTCCAGCCAGCAAGACCAAACACCCCAAAACTCCTTATTTGCACCCACCAAAGGATGGATCCATTTCCATAAATAATTATCTGCTGTGCGCAGGCACCAAAAAAAAAAAGAGCTGATGCTAAGAAAATCACGTTGAAGGTCACTTCATGGCACAGGAGGGGGACAAGGACTCGCTGCTCTAGTTCATGGGGCTTTTCCCAGCCCATAGGCAGAGCCTGGGTGATGAAGAGGATGGAGACGTCGGATGAAGCCCCGACCCGTGGGAAGAATTGTCAGAAGGTGGCAATACGGGGACCATAAACTTGAGCTTGTTAACAAAAATGGCCTAAAACCATCCAAAACACCCAGAAATTCATTCCTGTAGCCCTTGCTTGCCCGTAGCTACCCCATACAAGCGCTGAGGCTCCGCTGTAGGACCAAAAAACAAAGCAAGGGGCTGAGAATTGTGAAAAAGCCCCTTTTCCTGACAGAGAATCCCTAGAAATCACAGGACCGGGGTTGGTGGGTGACCCAGCAGCCCAAAGCTCTCCCTCCATCACCTTAGTGACCCCCTCAAGCCCTCGCGCCCAGCATGAGCAACGGCAGCGACCCTCTGGCTGCCCCATTTTCTCCCTTTTTCAGCCCCTTCTCCCAGCCCAGGCGTTTTTTCTGCCATCTCCCAGTTGTGCTTCAAACCCTGCGCTGTGCTTTTAAAAGCAAAAAAAAAAAAAATCCAAGCCCAGCCACACACTTTTAATTTCCTCATTTCTGTGCCAGCGAGGAAAATATTTCTCCAGTCGCCGGAGGCAGCTACTAAAAATGGGCCTGACTGCGTACGCCCCAAAATAGGGACCCTCGCTCACGGGTGAAACCAAGGGTGTGGGCTCCGGTGGTGGTGGTGGGGGGTCCCCAGGACAGCATCCACTGAGGAATGCCCTGGTTTGTCCTTCCACCTCCCCTTTTTGGTGCCTCCCAGGACTTTATTGCGGATAACTTTATAGTTACACCCTGCTGAAACCTGGCACCGTGCGAGGGAGCGAGAGGGGGACGGGCTGGGTGGCTTGGGTTACCTCCCCTATAACCCAAGTGAGATGCCCCCCAAGCAAGGGTGCACCCAGCGGGGCAAGAAACACACCCAGGATGGCATTTCCCCCGTCTGCCTGCGAGATAAGAGGAATTTGGTGAGGGGATGCTCAGGAGATAGAGGAATCGAGGGTGGGAGGATCTCCTGGATCCAGGGGAATGATGCTCCTGGATCCAGCGGGTTAATATTCCTGGATCCAGGGGGAGGGTGCTCCTGGGTCCAAGGGGATGATGCTCCTGGGTCCAAGGGGTTGATACTCCTGGATCCAGAGGGGTGATGCTCCTGGATCCAGGGGAATGATGCTCCTGGATCCAGCAGGTTAATACTCCTGGATCCAGGGGGAGGATGCTCCTGGGTCCAGAGAGATGATGCTCCCGGATCCAGGGGAATGATGCTCCCGGATCCAGCAGGTTAATATTCCTGGATCCAGGGGGAGGGTGCTCCTGGATCCAGAGGGGTGATGCTCCTGGATCCAGGGGAATGATGCTCCTGGATCCAGCAGGTTAATACTCCTGGATCCAGGGGGAGGATGCTCCTGGGTCCAGAGAGATGATGCTCCCGGATCCAGGGGAATGATGCTCCCGGATCCAGCAGGTTAATATTCCTGGATCCAGGGGGAGGGTGCTCCTGGATCCAGAGGGGTGATGCTCCTGGATCCAGGGGAATGATGCTCCTGGATCCAGCAGGTTAATACTCCTGGATCCAGGGGGAGGATGCTCCTGGGTCCAGAGAGATGATGCTCCCGGATCCAGGGGAATGATGCTCCCGGATCCAGCAGGTTAATATTCCTGGATCCAGGGGGAGGGTGCTCCTGGATCCAGAGGGGTGATGCTCCTGGATCCAGGGGAATGATGCTCCTGGATCCAGCAGGTTAATACTCCTGGATCCAGGGGGAGGATGCTCCTGGGTCCAGAGAGATGATGCTCCCGGATCCAGGGGAATGATGCTCCCGGATCCAGCAGGTTAATATTCCTGGATCCAGGGGGAGGGTGCTCCTGGGTCCAAGGGGCTGATGCTCCCGGATCCATCCCCATCTTCACCACCCATCACATCCCTCCACCACACCCTCCCTGTCTGAGTGATGCTCAGAGCTTCCCAGGTTTTGTTCTACAGCAGTTGAGGGTATTTTGGAGCACCAGCCGTTGAACCCTGTTGAAATTCTTATAGGTTTGCATTTATCTGAACGTAAAAACAGCCCTTTCAGGAGGAATCGGGGAAGAAAAAACAAACAAAAAACCCCTTTTATCCTCATATTTGTGCTTGCGTTAGCGAAGACCATGTAACAAGCAGCTCGCTGCCTCTTACAAAGAGTCATTTAATTGCCAGCACATTAAAAAAAAAAAAAAAAAAAAAAACCTTAAAA
>NW_010422963.1:4646-5171 GCF_000710305.1 Buceros rhinoceros silvestris
GAAAATTAAAAAAAAAAAAAAGAAAGAAAAACCTTAAAAAAAAAAAAAAACCCTGCCTTGGCTATGAATGAACAGACCTTTATGGAGGGCTGGAAATTCATGAATGAATCCCACTAGGTTTTTCAATGACATGGGGTGACCAGACCTCAAGGACAAGTCTTAGGTAATCCGGGATGTTGGTTTTTTATTTTTTTTTTTTTTTAAGGAGCCAATGCCAGCGCGCGGGATAAATATGCCAGAGCCTCTTCCGTTTGCGGGCTTCGGGTGTTGACTGGGTGTCTAGTCAAAAAGCCATGAGAATATGAGGCTTGAGCTCGGATAAACAGGATCAGGCCTCCCTGCCAGCCACCAAGGGCTGGGAGAAGCCGGTGGCATCACTCAGGCAGCGGAGCCAGGAGAGGGAGGAGGAAAAAATGACGCGAGATGCTTCCTACAGGGATGGAGATTTTTTTTTTTCCCCTTAAGGCTTTTTTGGTGGCAATGAGGTCTGGGCAAATGAAGCAAATAGGTGGATTTTGCCCCAAA
>NW_010422964.1:0-1249 GCF_000710305.1 Buceros rhinoceros silvestris
GCTCAGGAGAATCTCCATCCTCTACTGGATGGGGATGAGGGGAGGTGGGGGGAAACATAGTGACCAAAGATGAGGAAAAGGCTGAGGTACTGAATGCCACATTTGCCTCAGTCTTTAATAGGAAGACCAGTTATTCTCTCAGTGGCCAGCCCCCTGCACTGGATGACAGGAAAATGGAGTGGAATGAGGTCCCCATAATCCATGAGGAAATGGTGAGTGACCTACTACACCACTTAGACACACACAAATCTACAGGGCCCAATGGGATCCATGCAAGGATACTGAGGGAGCGGTGAGTGACCTACTACACCACTTAGACACACACAAATCTACAGGGCCCGATGGGATCCATGCAAGGATACTGAGGGAGCTGGTGGAAGTGCTCACCAAGCCACTTTCTATCATTTATCAGCAGTTCTGGCTACACAAGGAAATGTCCCAGTTGACTAGATATTAGCAAATGTGACACCCATCTACAAGAAGGGCCGGAAGGAAGATCCAGGGAACTACAGGCCTGTGAGTCTGACCACGGTGCCAGTGAAGGTGCTGGAGCTGATCATCTTGAGTGCCATCACATGTCACATATAGGACAACCAGGTGATCAGGCCCAGTCAGCATGGGTTCATTAAAGGCAGGTCCTGCTTGACTAACCTGATCTCCTTCTATGACAAGGTGACCTGCTTAGTGGACAAGGGAAAGGATGTGGGTGTTATCTAGACTATACTAAAGCCTTAGATACTGTTTCCCAGAGCATTCTCCTGTGGAATGTGGTTGCTCACGGCTTGCATCGGTGTACACTTTGCTGGATATGTGGGTGTTATCTAGACTATAGTAAAGCCTTAGATACTGTTTCCCAGAGCATTCTCCTGTGGAATGTGGTTGCTCACGGCTTGCATCGGTGTACACTTTGCTGGATAAAAATCTGGCTGGCTGGCCGTGATCAAACAGTGGTGATGAATGGAGTTAAATCTAGTTGGCGGCCAGTCACAAGTGGTGTCTGTCCCCCAGGGCTCAGTGTTAGGGCCTGTCCTCTTTAACATCATTACCAATGATCTGGATGAGGGCTTTGAGTGCACCCTCAGGCAGTTAAGCAGAAAACACCAAGTCAGGAGGGTATGCTGATCTGCTTGAAGGTAGGGAGGTCTCTACAGAGGGGTCTGTACAGATGGAATTGATGGGCCGAGGCCAATGGTATGAGGTTCAACAAGGCCAGGTGCTGGGTCCTGCACTTGGGTCGCAACACACTCCC
>NW_010422964.1:1569-8841 GCF_000710305.1 Buceros rhinoceros silvestris
CAAGGGTATTATGTTCAACAGGGCCAGGTGCTGGGTCCTGCACTTGGGTCGCAACACCCTCCCCCCGCCGCCAACACTGCAGGCTTGGGGAAGAGGGGCCCAGGGGAAAAGGACCTGGAGGCATTGGTTGCTAGCAGTATGAGTATGAGCCAGCAGTGTGCCCAGGTGGTCAAGAAGGCCAACAGCATCCTAGCTTCTATCAGAAGTAGTGTGGCTATAGGAGTAGAGAAGTGATTGTCCCCCCTGTACTCGGCACTGGTGAGGACACATCTTGAATACTGTGTCAAATTTTGGGCCCCTCACTACAAGAAGGACACTGAGGTGTTGGAGCATGTTCAGAGAAGGGCAACAAAGCTGGTGAAGGGTCTGAAGAGCAAGTCATATGAGGAGTGTCTGAGGGAACTGGGGTTGTTTAGTCTGGAGAAAAGGAGGTTGAGGGGAGACCTTATCACTCTCTGCAACTACCTGAAAGGAGGTTGTAGGGAGGTGCAGGTCAGTCTCTTCTCCCATGTAACAAGTGGTAGGACAAGAGGAAACAGCCTCAAATAGCATTAGGGGAGATTTAGGTTAGATATTTAGAAAAATTTCTTTACAGAAAGGGTTGCAAAGCACTGGAACAGGTTGCCCAGGGAAGTGGTGGAGTCACCATCCCTGGAGATACTTTAAAAGTATTTAAAATAGATGTCAGTTCTGGGTTAACTGTTATAGCATTAGGGGAGATTTAGGTTAGATATTTAGAAAAATTTCTTTACAGAAAGGGTTGCAAAGCACTGGAACAGGTTGCCCAGGGAAGTGGTGGAGTCACCATCCCTGGAGATACTTTAAAAGTATTTAAAATAGATGTCAGTTCTGGGTTAACTGTTGGATTTGATGATCTTAAAGGCCTCTTCCAACCAAAATTTTTCTACCATTCTATGATAGATCCCTCATTTGGTAATTTTCTTTCCTTAGCAAACAGCAGATAACTATAGCATAATTAATTTTCCTCTGGAATTCCTCGCAACTTCATTTTTGAACAAGGGAAATGATTACTAGTAACCTATAGAGAACAGATGGAAATTCCTGTGTACTTATGTACTTAAAAGGCAATATATTAGACAAATAACTAAAAGATACGGCTCTCTATAAAGTGGTTTTCTGTACCCTTGCATGTATCTGATGTTCATTAAAGCAAAAGACTTCTCTGGTGACAGCTTGATACAGTTCAAACAAACACTGCTAGGGTTGGTAAATGATGTAAGGACTGGAAATTTCATCCTTGTTTGAATAAGATTGTGTAGAATAAAAAGTGGGTTTGGGACTCTGCTCTATCTTGAGCAGAACCTCAGCCTCATTTACACATTGCAATGGTATTTGCCCACAGCTCCATATGCTTGTGTTTGCAGCATGCTTAGCATGCTTGGGATTATCCTTTGAGTGTTCAGATGGCAATAGACTACATTCAAACGGTATTCAGAAAAGAACGTAAGTGTAAGGTAAGCTGTGAAATATGAAAGTGATGGTGTGTTTCCAACTGTTTTGATAATGAGATTCAACTTCAAAATACATTAAAGAGCTGTGAACAAGAGAAAAGGAACTCCAAGCCACAGCGCAACAGCAGCACTAGTATTGCTTTGTTCTTGTGCAATTATGAGCCATTTTTTCAAAGATTTTGCTGGCTGTAACAGGGTTTTCATAGGCATTAAACTGGTTTTATAGTGACACTTGGTAGTATACAGCTAGATTTATTGAATCTAGTCATATAGTTGTGGTAGATCAGAACTTGCTTCATAATCACACCCACAGTAGCAAATCTGATGAGGAAGGTGTTTATTAGAGTTGGATTTCAGCTGACACCTTCTTTGCTTTGAAAGATATTCACTAGATGCACGATTGGAAAATTGCAGCAGTTGAAGCTTTTGCGTTGAAGAATTTGAGACTTCAACTATATTTGCAATTCAAGTTTCAAAGCATACCACTGCTGCCAACAAATGAGACATGGCTTATTTTTACATATTCATGCTTTTAATAATCTTTTTGCTTTTGGGTGGAAATGAAAGATACCTGTGATCCTCTATTCCCAGGTCTATCAAAATGGTAGTGAGAGAATGTGGTAACACTGGGGAAGGTGACCAAAGACATAATTAAATTCAAAAATAGAAGTATTGTTCTGAAGACAGTCATGAACCATGTTTTCATTTGTGAAGGAAAAAGACCTCTAGAGATACCATACTCTGTCCCTGTTTATTTTGTTGGTACATAGTACACTTGGCAGAGGGCAATGCAGGTTCATAGGTGCTGGTATATCACAGCATGCTAGTAATTTCTTAAGCAGAGACAAAACAAATAATCAGTGAGATGATGGGGAAGACTCTTTATTCTGATCTAAAAGCAGTGTTTACAGTCCCTTGTTTGTGGTAGTAAGTTTCATTTGCAGTCAGTTTCTATATGTGTATAAAGTATGAGTCATAAAAGATGTGGAAAATTTCTGTCTGCTGCCCAACAGTTTAAAAAGAGCTAGCTAAGACCTCTGCACAGTAAAGGTTGATTTTCAATAGATTTTGAAACCGTGGAAGTTCCAGAGAGCTGGAATGTTTGTCATTAGAAAGCGTGAAGAGGATGAAATGTACTGTCAGCTCCAAAACTGATCCTGGGCAAAATAAAGTTTCTGTTGATATAGGACTTGATTAAATTAAAAGATTGTAGTGCAAATCATGAAAAACTGAGAACAAAAGGGGTAACATCTGTAGAGGAATATTGAATGAGAAGATAGGTAAAATCTCTGGATACTAATGCAGCTGCTTTTGTAATATGTGTCTGAGCTTGATGTCAGTTAAGAAGAAAATAGAAAAACTGGAGAAGGTAGAAAGAAATGCTGGAGAAACAACTAAAGGGTTAGTAAACATGCTTTATAGCAAAAGAGTACATTTAGCTTACAGGAATGTGGCTAAAAGACATGATGAAATTATCATTGGCAAGTGTATCCACAGGAATCAACTTTGACAGGAGTTGCAGCGTTGCTGACTTCCTCAAAACTTCAGCTCTATCAGAGCAGACTTTCCTGTGCAAACTAATCACACAAGTATAATGAGAATCACTGAACATGAATTTTGACTGATTTTTTTAAAAAAATAGTAGTATTTACTTAGACTGCGATGGATTTTTCATACTGAAAAATTAAAATATTTTCCCAAATGTCCTAGTTCAGTCAAAAAGTAGTTTAGGAAAGTCTCAGAGAAGGGTCTGCAGTCAATGTGGGAATCAGGTGACATCACCAGTATCCAGAAGAATTAAAAGTGTAAGGAAACTGAAACTGGCAATATCTACTGGTTTGGTTTGGGATTGCTATTATTCTCACCCAAACCCAGAATGAAACTGGTTGTGCTTTTGGATTCTTTTCCTGTTCTCATGACCTCATAGTTCCACATTACTTGGATAGCTGATAAGTTGTTTCTTGAGTTTTTGACTAGATTTTATTGTGTACAATACATCCATATATTAATAATCTCAGATACTCAGTAAGAGCTTATTTCTGTACCTATGCCTGTTTCTATGCTACACACATGTGAACCAAACTCTCATGCTCAATGCCTGTGCTTGGTTGTCCAAGCAGCTGCTGTGTTTGAATTGCCAGTCTTATCTTTAAGAAACATGTCTTGTTCGGTTCAGAACCAGGTAGCTTATCTCACCTCTGAGACTGCACATCAGCCTGAGATCTGAAGTGAAACGACTTCAGCGCTATCAGATCAATTTGCTGTGAGCAGCCCACATCACAATACCAGCACACATAATTCAGCTGGCTTTGGCAGGTTGCACAGAAGAGAGTTAGGCCTACATTTTCAGGAGCACTGAATTATTTCTTCTCTCTGGAGATGGCAAGCCAGAGAAGATCCCTTCAGGTCAGGGTTGAGGCCTCAAAAGGAACCAACAACAAGGCAGCTAAATTTTATTTCGTGCTGGGCATTCAACATTTTTTCAAGGTTAAAACAGTGAAGGTCAAGAGCCTAATCTTCTCAAAAACACATGATCGTAGAAACTAATGTGACACATCCAAAGGCTCATGTTGTTTTCCAATTATCCTACTTACTTAATAATTGCTTTCTTTTAAATTAGAGTCCTTTCCATTCCTGGCAAATGGCAGCATTTATTCTACGAGTATGCAGAGATGTGGTTGATCAGCTCGAGTTTTGTTCTTATTTTCCTATTTAGACACAAATGTATTGCCCTTCACAAACTTGTTTCATGATAAAGACACACATGACTGTTTTTGACATTCAACATGCATGTAGAAAAAGTTACTATTTTTCTTTACTACTACCACTCAAGTTTTACTTTCCTTTCACTAGTTTTAGCAGTACATCTGTCAAAATATTTACCTCCTCGGCCACCAAATGTAATGTCAGTATCTGCCTAGTATTTTAATATCTATGTTATCAATACCAGAGGAAAGCAGATAATATTAAGACGGTCCATTATGCATCTCAAAAACGACTATAAAATAACATTTTTAATTTGGGGTACATATGGGTTCTTTCCTTAAATACGTACACTTGTCAGGTGGATTGGTTTTGTTTGGTTTTAATCCCAGGTGCCATGAGTTGCTCTCAGACCCTAAATAGGCACATAAACTAACGCTCAAATTTGCTAATGAGTATATATTAGTCAAATTCTGCAGAGAGACTAAGGACTGAACAAGTTCATTGAAGCTAAATGTTTTTTCTGTCTCCCTCCTTTTTTTTTCTTTTTTCAGGTAAGCCTGAAGAGGCTGATAAAGGGGAATGCTTTGGTAGGATGCCTAAAACTGATTTGCTAGCACCATCATCTCTACCCACTATTGTGAACAAGGAGAACCATCCTTTTGTGCTGGAGCATGCTTGATATTTCTCTGCAGCTTTAAATGTAGTTAACATATGGGATATGTGTATGTGGGATGGGGAGGAAGAATAAAAAGAAAACATAGATTTTTCAAATGCCAGATATATTGTACAAAAGAAACATTATGGATGAGAGATGGTTAGCATTATTTTGCTAAGCCCCCCACCCCCCTTGTGCCCCTGCTCTTGTTATCAGTTCTGAGGCAGGGAATATCTATTCTTTCACTTATCCACATTCTCTCTGACACCTCTCACTTACCCACATACATTCTGCTCCCCATGGAGTTTTTCATCTTGTAAAAATGACGCTTTCAGGGGTATGACTGTAAAGGCTGAAATGTTGATTACCTAGCATTAATCATTTCTGGGAAATACCAGTCTCTAAAGATGCTAGTCCTCTGGTGTGCATATAATATGCATGGAGAGGGACAGACTGCTAGGGTACATGGAAGCGCGTGAGAGGGGAGGAAGAAACAGTACATATTTACTCTCGGCAATTTAGATTTTTGTGGTCACATTTTAAAAATATTGTTGCCTTCCTACTCTAGTTAATTAATTAAAGGATTCCTTCTCATCTGGTGGTGCTCTCTACTGGTTTCATTAATATGTAATGAAATTCCCCCTTGTGCCTTTATTGTCAATGTTTGAAAGCACATCTGCAGGGAAGGCTTTCTTCCATCAGTCCAGTATCCTACTTCCCTCTCACCTGCTTCTCTCCATATTGATAGCATACAGGATAAACAGAACAAGTTAATTTGTAATCTTAGATAGAAAATGATAGCGGCACTGTTTCTGTCAGTGAGCACTCTGCCAGTTTAAACAGCTGATTAGTCAGCTTCTGTGGAATCGATCTGAATCAGTTCCACCTGCGTGCACTCACCAGGAGCCACTTTATTGTAAATCAATCATTCTGAAAACATCTCACAAAGGGGCTAGTCCTCACTAACGAGCCATCAATTTAAACTGTCTGTCTGGAGCACTCTAGAAATTAGAAGTGCAATGAACATTTATTCTAAAATTGTGGAGAAGTTGTTATTTTTTTAATCATCAGCCTGTAAGTATTTGGTGCTGGTGGTGATTTTCTTACATTTTTGTTTTAACTTTATTCGTATATATCGGGTCACTTTTCAGACATCCCAAAAGTATGGGTGCTTTCTCATAGGAAGAAGCAAAATGTTGGGGATTTTAACAACAATGGATGGGATGGATGGCCTTTATTACTAGAAGGCAACATTAAGTCAGGGACTCTATATCCTGCCCTTGTGCCCTTTGGGTGTTAAGATCGATCCCCAGAGTCAGAGAAGTTCTCCTTATTCTTTGACATGATAAATCGCTAAATTTTGCCTGTTCAGAAAGTGGGTCTTCTAGCTAGCAGTGTTGGAGAAGCTGCCCCAGGGGAAAGATACAGATATATGGCTTGGTCTCCAAACTCTTCCTTTAAGACACCTCATACTATCCTAAATAAAAGAGAGTGTGGAAGGTATATTCTACCTTTTTTTTTTTTTTATTGGTCTGCCTGGGCATTTCAATTATGTCAACAAAATCTGTGAGAATCATGCTTTCAGGTTGAGTGCATTGTTTAGAATCTCTGGAGTCTTATTTAGCTTGAGAAAAAAATACAGCAGCACTTAGTCTGCAAGGTGTAGTGTAAAACACTTCATACAACATTATCCTGTGTAATTACATATTGCCATATGATTGCAGTGTCAACACTGTGTCTGATTACAAGGTAATTGCTTAGTTACTAGATCTGACGCAATGCCTCTGAGACCTGCATATCAAACAATTGTCCCACTCTTAGAAATACAGGCAAAATAAAAGTTCGGTGGGACCTCATGTGGTTGTATGGAAACCAATTTTGCATCACATTATGCTGGGCCTGATCTATCGCTGATTAACCTCAACTGAAATCCTCTGATTTATTGTAGGATGCTTTGGTAAGATATCTCTTATAAAATAGTGTATTCACAGCAACTTTGGAGCTTTGGTTTCTCCTTCTTGCAGGGTTTGAATGTCAGGGGGTTTCACACATTTAATATGGCTGTATGTCTCCTTGCCTTCCAGCCCACCTGTGTGACTTCTGCAATTATTCTCCCTAACTAGCCTTATCTATTTTTTAAAAAGTGATTAAATATGAACGAGGCAACAACAGCTGGTAATCTGTATTATGTTTTGACTCTGACTATATGGATATTCCCCCAAAATGTACCGTGTTACTATTAAAAAGTAGGGTGTCAAGAATTTGGGTGACGTTTCTTACATGTACTTTGCACATGTTTGTGTGTCAAACAGATGCCGCTGAGGGGACGGGCTGTGTCACTAAATTAAAGCTGCAGAACATTGTAATTGGTTAAGATGGCGCTGGTGGGGAGCAAGACCTGTGTCCTCCGCTTTCTCCTTCCCTCCACAGCATGGGAAA
>NW_010422964.1:8959-11020 GCF_000710305.1 Buceros rhinoceros silvestris
AAAGAGTTCTTGCGATTTTTGGGAAGAGAAGCACTAGCCCTCTCGTCTCCCTGTTGGGAGTTGAGACATTTTTGACATACCTCAGCAAATAAGTGTACAAAAAGCGGGGTTTTCAGAAGCACCCTGGCATGCACATTTGAGTTCTTAGAACAGGACCCGAAAGAGAGGCTTCTAACACAGAGGTACAAAACACTGCTTGTCTCCACGTAGCAGTAAAAAGATTTTCTTTCGCAAGCACTTTCCTGTTTGCCTTGAGGGGGTGGAGAGAGGTACACTAGGCAACCCCACCTCCACATCGAGAGAGACCTGCCACAACGGGACGCGAGGTGGATCGCCACTCACAAAGCCGGTGAGGAAATTCCTACTGGGACCTGACACGGCCATTGTTGTCCAATGGAGGGACAGATGAACACCCAGGGAGAAGATATGATGGATTCTTCTGCCAGTGGTGAAAGACTTCTTTTGTGAAAGTTTGTTTGGACAGTTTGTTCTGGCCTAGACCCTGGAGGTTGAAAACTCCTTTTTGGCGATTCTCCTCTCTCACCCCACCCCCCCAGCCTTTGTTTAAGTGGAGATGTTGATTTGGCAGGGAGAAGAAATATGTTTATATAAATATATGTATTTATTAATCTCTTTCCTTTCCAACCAGTCGTGGTCCTGTTTAACTTACAATGATTGTTGTATGGTTTTAATTGTGTTCACCATTAAAACGTTTCTGTTTTCACCCCCTTTAAGTTAAAACCTGTGTGTCACATTCTTTTCCTTTGCCTAAACAAAGCCTTAACAAACTGCTAACTCTTTTACATAGGTTTCAGTGGGTTTACATTCGCTCCCGACCTGCGAAGTTGCAAAACCTTTTGGAGACTTACAGGTTCTTAGTTTCAAACTACGACAAGCATGGCAATTCTCTCTTCCCCTTCCTGAGCACAAATCCTGCTTTTCCTTGCCCAACTGGTCTCATGGGGTTTTGGAAGTTTCTTCCTCCTCCGTTACAGAAATTCCCTTCAGCAACCTGTTAGAAGGGAGACAAGTTAAAAGCTGTACATCTGCCTTTCCTGAGCCTTGTCTCCTCCTGACTTTTAGTCCACAGAAGGCAAAACATAAGGACAGGATTACTCCATTTTCTTAAGTGTTGCACTCAATGCTCTGAAACTGTGGCAGGATTGATATTACTTAAATTTAGAAGCTGTGCCAGAGCTCATTGATTTCTAATCCAAGTCATCAAACAAGAATCTACTTTGGCAGGTAAGTGAGCAGTTTCTAGGCTGACGGAGAACAAGGTGTGTGTCTGGGGGGGTATCCTCTTTCCTGTATAGAAAGTTCCCATATGACTTCTGTGTTGTTAGGTTTTCCTCACCTTCCTTCAAAGAAATTTTATCCATCTTTCTGGGCTGATTTCTGCTCTTCAGGAAGAGCTGCTATTTTCAAGTAGAGCCGGTCCAGTGTTTGCTGAGTCTGTAAAAGTGCCCCATTTAAATGGTATTCCATAGTACGACAGGCTTGTGCTACACAAGCAAGAGGACTACTGTTTGGTCTTATCAGTCAACTCACATTTTCACACAAGTAACAGTTTCATCAGTGTTGGCCATGATTTCTATTTAATTCACTTTGTGCTATCTGATCATTAAGAAAATTACCAAGCTCGTTTGTCATGGTGATTATTTATAATGGCAATTTTTGAGCTGAGCAGGAGTACCAGAGAGAAACTGTGCAAAAAAATGGTCTGAAAGGGGAATGATTTCAATCCAGAGATGGAAAAATAGGAAAAGAAAAATTCTCTTACACCAAGTTAGGAAAATACTTGATTTCTGTATGTGTATAACTTAGTGTCTTCCCACTTCCTTCACAGAATTATGCTGTATATCCTTACCACAGTTCCATGGACCACCATCAGGGTGTGGATCTGTACTTCTACCTCATCCTGTTGTGGCTGCTGAGAATACCCCACTGAGACAGCAAACTATGGATGCAGTCAATATATGTCTCCATGACTGTAGGAGTGGGTTTTCTCACCTTGTGTCACCGGTTTAGCCGAGGTTAGCCAAGGTCCAGGTGATGATA
>NW_010422965.1:0-256 GCF_000710305.1 Buceros rhinoceros silvestris
AAAAACCCCCAAAACACCCCAAAATCCAAAAAACCCCACAATCCCCCCCAAAACCAAGAAAACTCCAAGCCTCCCCAACCATCCCCCCCCTCGCCCCAACCAAAAAACCCCACACCCAAAACAACCCAACCAGTAGCTCCGTTTCTTAATTAGGTTGTCCCTGGCCCTTGTTCATTCAGGTGTTCACAAAGAATTTGTTTATTAACCTTTGACAAACAGCTCCTCCTGGCAATCGCCTCATGGGGTTGGCTTCAGC
>NW_010422965.1:438-788 GCF_000710305.1 Buceros rhinoceros silvestris
GGGCATTGCTAATAAGGACTCTCTCCATCTGCAAGTTAACAATTAACAGAGTTGTAGAGGGGACCACCAGCACAGGACAACTTGCCAGGGCTCGCTGTGGAGCCCCAAGGAAACGGTAGACTTAGCTCATGCATTTTCACGTGAAAACACCGTGGAAAAAACGAGCACTAAAAGTGATGCTAAAGAGACCACCACCGCCCCCTGCACCAGCTGCTGCAGGGCGGTCTGATGCCTTTCCCGAGAGACGAGGAAGCACAGGAACTTTCTGCAACTTTCCTCCAGTGTTACAGTAGCAACTGTACAGTGCCCCTGAAAGCGGTGCCAAGCACTGGAACAGGCTGCCCAGGGAA
>NW_010422965.1:960-1222 GCF_000710305.1 Buceros rhinoceros silvestris
GCCAGTATTTCAAACGTGTAGACACGGCGCTTAGAGCCATGGGTTAGTGGTGGGCATGGCAGTGCTGGGTTAACAGATAGACTCGATGATCTTAAAGGTCTTTTCCACCCTGAATGATTCTATGATTCTCTCATTCTAAGATCTCAGTTAAGATCTCAGCTCCCTCATGGTTTAGTCTTCCCGCCCCTGCGCAGCAGAAGACACCGCACCGGGTATTTCCTCGCACCCTCCGTTGCCGGCGTCCGTTCAGCCCCCGGTGCCT
>NW_010422966.1:0-6991 GCF_000710305.1 Buceros rhinoceros silvestris
CTGTATTTTCAAATCTATGGAATGAGCTTAACAGTCAACAGGGAGGAAAAGCAGAACAAAAACCCTGCCCAGCTTCAAACACCTCGAGGTAATAATCAGTTCTGCACTCCTCAGGCTGGCAAAATCCCTGCAGGGTTAAACACAAAGATGTTCTTCCCTCTGATCTCTCGTGACAGCTTCCCAAAGCAGAAGAACTGGGGCGGGGGTACGGCGGAGGTACGGCAGAGGCACCAGTGATGGACTCCAAGGCCAAAGCAGTTCTCTGCTTGTCATTTGTAGCTGGACTGTGACATCCCGGGCACCCCCAGACTGATGGAACGTAAGTCATGAGACAGTTTAAAAACTCCATCTCGTTGGAGCAAAGATGAAGGGTTCTTCCCTGAAGTGATGGAGCCGAGTCTTCCTCAGAGCGTTGTCTTTCTAACTCTGCCTTTATGCTGAGGTTTTCCACAGCGTGTCTGCTTAGGGCTCCCTCCCTCCCTCCCTCCCGAAAGGCCCTTTCCTGAGTCACTCAGCCAGCCCTAACCTTGGCTTTTCTCTTTCCCCATAAACCAAAGGATCCTGAATGCCTGACTCTGGTTAGGTGGGAGAGAAGTTTAGTTTTCCTGCTCCGACCTTAGTAACACTCAGAAACCGTAATGCAAACAGCTCACGGCATATGTTGGTATTTTCTGTGGAATTCACAAAAACTCTTTCAGTAAATACATCTATTTCTGCACTCTGCCGCCCTCCCACAGAGACCATTTCGACTGAAGGGAAAACTCCTACCAGCTCCAGTAGGCAAGTGTCTTGCCTAAGAACACAGGATTCGACCACAGGAGTGTCCCAAATGGTCTCTCTCATACTCCTGGGCACTCCAAGTACTCTGTAAGGACAAATTCCCATTATTTGAGCTGAGAGTACAAAAGTGAACCAAGTAAATGTTCAGTAAATGTTTGAGATTATTTCATGCCACGGTTTTAATGATTTTCTTCAGACACACTGAGTTGATGTTTTGGGATGGGACTCCAGTTTCGAACTCTTTCCTCCATTTTGCAGAAGAGTCTCATGTTTTGATGGGATTCAAGATTTTTCCTTCTGATTTCCGCCAACACGCATGCAGGAGTTGGTCTACAAGCAAATTACTGCAGGGGAAATGTCCTCTTTAGGCACCACTAGAGATGGTAAAGGAAACAAGGATGAGAGAAAACAGGAGACGGGGAGATACAAGTAAAAATGAGGATTTTTTCTCTATACTGGGGTTGAGAGAAAGTCAGTGTTGTGACTCTGAGATTTTTTCTTGTTTGTTCATCTGCGAAGACTTGGGAGAGTGAGCACATTTGCCTTATATCTGAAGATAAAAAAGGTACAGCAATGCACGGTGAGAAAATGTGTAACATTCAGATAAAAGAAGACAAGGGAGAATCCAGGCTTCAAATCCCTTTGCCTACATTTGCCTCGTTTCAGATTATTTGGATTCAACCATTTCATCTGTTTTGCCAGAAGGTAAATTGAAAATAATCAGAAGGTCAGCACTCCTCGTAGCTGCTGGTTCGGTTTTGTTCCTTTCTGACACAGACATACTGAAGAGCAAAGAACTTACGGACTGGGTTCAGCAACGCCCAGAAACAAAGGTTCGTGTGTCAGCTGTAACGCTTTATCCGTGTGGTACACGTATACACCCGGATTGCTCTGCCTCACGCTAATAATTGCACTCTAACAAGGGAGTCAGCATAAGACAAGGCACAAATAAACGGTTTGATTTAAACAGTCTAGAATATAACACACAGGTCATGGGATGTGAATGTTATCTCCAGTTAGAGGGAAAACCCTTCCATAAACGGGAGGCAAATGATAAATTTTCCAGTTGTCTAAAATGCAGGTTCCTCAAAGCACTTTAAACCCCAAGCCACAGTCCGCAGTGCCCTGCATCTTCAGAGACAGACCTGTGAGCTGCGCTGTGAGCTACAAACAGTGGCAAGGAATAGTGCTCCCAACAGCAGGATTGTGTTGGGCTCTATAAAAAAGATACGTAAGTCTCAACTGGTTTTAAGGTTTTAACAAAAAAAAAATATACTGAGAACCACAGTCCTGGAAAAGGCAGATGCCTGGGGAGTAAGGCAGTAGTTTCAGACGGGTGTAATTCCCGTGCCTGAAAATCCGTGGTGCAAGGTATCCTATTGAACACAGCCTGAGACTGCAGGACATGAAAATAAATGCAGGTTGCCTCTCTCTCTGGAAAGGTGGTTTCTTTTACTGCCTGGATGCATAATATTGCCTAGAAAAATCCAAACAAGCAAGCAAACCCCCAAACCGCCACCAAAAGCCAACACGAACTTTGATACCAGCTACTCAAGTCTGCCCAGTGGAAACGGCCACAGAGTAAAGGCAACCTGAGGATCTCCAGGACAAATAAACAGCAGCCAGACCCCTTGGCCTCCCCTGCCAGTGAGCCAGCAGTTGGCTACTACCGAATGAAAAATATTTCCTTCTCCTTCTTGTAAATTCGCTTCCAGACTATTTGGAGTGTCTCTGTAACTTTCTGCTGTGATGAAAGGTGCAGAGTTTCCTGCTCACATTCTTCACACCGATCTTGTTTTAATAAATCTCCGGCCCATTCTCTCCTAGAGAGAGTCTTCCTAAGATGAAGAGATTAAATCTTGGCATCCACAGAAGAAATTCCTTACCTCTAATCACCATGATACCCCCTCTGTGGTTTTTTTCTCCATCTGCTCAGAAATGGAACTAATTAAATACAGCGCTCAAGATGTGAGAAATACGTGGGGTTTCTACCCCGGCATAGGGGCATTTTCTCTTTCCGTCTCTCTTCCTAACAATGAATTGGACTGTGTTTGTCCTTTTGCTGCCTCTGAGTGATTGGCTGATGTTTTCAGACGCTTCTACAACGATGACAAGATCTCTTTTCTGAGCAAGTCTGTCATCATTTCCCCCTCCATCACTTTATGGTTCATCTGGCATGTTGGTTTTTACCCAGTCATTGCGTATTGCCTGACTTCTTGGAGGAATTCGAGTTTGGATTACTCTAATTTTTCCACAGTTAAAAATATCACCGTGTCTCTCTATTCACTCATTCTTCAAGACCATTTACAGCACAGGTTGCAATATATACCCACGGTAAACTCTCGAAGTTATATATGAAGTTATATATATATTCTTCTACGCTGCTGCAAAAGTCTATTCCTTATGTTATTACGTTTCATCTAGCTTTGCTAGCATGGAAGTCAGACCTAGTGATCTCTCAAATTCCTTGCATTAGTGGCTGTTTTCAAATATTGTCACACCTGCCACCTTCCATCCTTTCATGTTGAAGATTCTAGTGCCTTGGAAGCAGCGGCATCGTGATCAGTTTGGGGTAAGAACAGGATCAGGCTGTTAAGTTCTTAATTTTTCACCTGTTAATTGGATGCTCTGAGGAGAACGATGCGACATATAATTAATGCTGTAAGTTCACAACAATTACCCATCACATTTGCTGAGGGTTGATTGAGCATTAACCTTTTCAGAGCTGTCAATTAGCTGGAGAAAAGGAGCCTTATGTCAGTGCGTTGCCTGGAGGCTGCTCCAGCATTTTGGGTGGCCCTTGTAAAGGGCTGGGCACGTTCCCACCCCTCCTTTCAACATCCGCCATGGAGCAAGGGTGACGGTCCCTAGTTTCTGATGTCAGAACCCGGGTGCTGATACCCGTTGAGGTAGTGATGGATTTGGGCTACAGCAGAGCGGGTGTAATCTTGTGGTTTATTCTAGACCTTTTCAGGGGCAGTTTCCATCATCATTAACAAAAAGGAGGAAGGCAGTTTGTACTCACACTTTTTGTGTGTGTGTGGTTTACTTGCTATTTTTGTATGATGTGAGCCCCTCCAACACATAAAAACTGTCAAAGTTTTACAAAAATGCAGTTCTCACATCTGATTACCCACGTAAATGAGACATAAAGAAGAAGCAAGTCACTGGAGAAAGTCCCAGCCCAAGTATGCCAGCTGAAATTTCCCACTCACAGGAAACTTAACCTCTTAAAGGCCTTTTTTTAAAGGTCATTTTTTCTTAGCTGGTGTTCGCTGCTGACAGTGCTAGAGCCTATCGTGGTAAAACTCAAAAAACAAGACTCTGAACATACTTAGGAGCCAGACAGTGACACGCCAGAACTGTTCCCAGGAGTCCTGACTTCACGTCTGTATTTATTCCAGGACTGCCTTGCGGACACAGGTTTTGGTGTAGGTCCTTTCAGTTCTGCTGGGTTATGTAAAAGCCACGAAGGACTAAATGAATAAAGCGATTAACTCCTGAATCTCACCGAGACTGAGGAGCTCTTGCAAGAACACTTTTCACTCAGTTATTGCTTGTTCGAAGAGTAGCATGGATCTCATTGCAGCCAAGAAGGCCAGCAGCATCCTGGCTTGTGCCAGCACCGGTGTGGCCAGCGGGAGCAGGACAGGGATCGTCCCCCTGGACTGGGAGCACTGGTGAGGCCACATCTTGAGCACTGGGTTCAGTTTTGGGCCCCTCACTTCAGGAAGGACGTTGAGGTGCTGGAGTGGGTTCAGAGAAGGGCAACAAAACTTGTGAGGGGTTTAGAGAACTTATAAGGAGAGGCTGAGGGAGCTGGGGGTGTTTAGTCTGGAGAAGAGCAGGCTGAGGGGAGACCTTATCGCTCTCTACAACTACCTGACAGGAGGTTGGAGTGAGGTGGGGGTTGGTCTCTTCTCCCATGTTATGAATGACAGGACGAGAGGAAATGGCCTTAAGTTGCCTCAGGGGAGATCTAGGTCAGATATCAGGAAGAACTTCTGTACAGAGAGGGTTGTGCAGCATTGGAACAGGCAGTGGTGGAGTCCCCATCCCTGGAGGGGTTTCCCAGCCGTGTGGAGGTGCTGCTGCGGGACAGGGGTCAGTGAGGACTGGGCAGCGCTGGGGGAATGGGGGGACTCGATGATGTTAAAGGTCTCTTCCAACCAAAACAATTCTGTCATTCTGTCATCTGTATCGTAAAAATTGTATTGTAAGCTGCCGTGAGTGAGGATCCAGCTTGCCGGTTGATGTACAAGCCAGATGATAATGGCTATTCCGGTGGAGACTCCTTTGGGCCTCTACTCAGAGATTATTTTCATTACTGTCATCTCTAGTTTGACCTTAAGGGCTCTGTGCAGACACGGCTATTTGTGCCCATACGTTTATCCATCAGAGTACAAGTTACCCAACTTTCAAGATCAGGATGGCAAAAATTGATTTTTTAGGTTTAACTTCTCATCCACCTTCTCACCCACACTTTAACTCTTTCCACTTAACACCATGACATCTGTCCCTGCCCTTCCTTGAGTCTGTCAACTCTACAGTCTCATCTCTGCCTTTTCCCATTTCCAAATAGCTTCCCAGGACACCCAAAACACAAAAATCCGCTTCCTAGGGTGGGCTGGGGCACTGCCAGCAGCACTTGCTGTGCATTACATGAGCACCATCCTCCTGGACTGGTTGTATTAACTCAGTGAGACACTCACGTACACGCTGGTGCTAAACTCCAGTCACCGCAGATAAGTTTAAATCAGTGACGAAGAATAATTTCTGTCAGTAACAAACTCCCCGGCCGTTCTACTTCATTATCCTCGCTAACATATTCTGATAGTGGAGATTTACAATTCCACTGCATCGTCCATGGGCTGAGGAGCAATGGGGAATCTGGCTCAGAAAACAGAAGCAGTTTCGTTTGGCTCAGGAGGCCACGCCTGAGGTGAATGAATGTTCCATGTCCCTGTGCAGAAGGGAGGAAAGGACCGGACTCCTCCCAAACCAAAGCTCCCTGTGAGGTGTGCTCCTTCCACAGGGCAGACCCAAGCCCAAGCTCACCCTCTCTGAAAGGCACGTGGGGTGCACAGCGGGTCCTCAGCACCACCCTTTGCCCTGTAACCGTGCTCATGCTTGACTGTGCTACTGGAAAGCATTGGCATAGCTTTAATCGTAGGAACACAGGGATGCTAACGAAGGGCACTGCTCCTCAGACGCCTGCTCCCTTTTTGTCATAGAATCTTTTCCACTTTGAAAACTCCTCCCTGTTCAAAAGACTGGGGCTAATTATTATAATTATTTTTTTTTTTTAATAGGAGCTTTAGTGGGACTCAAAGAACACACTGCAAGGAGCATTGGCAGAAGAAAAAAATCAGACAGAAAACCAACTCTCAGTTCATAGAATCATAAAATTGTTTGGGTCGGAAGGGACCTTAAAGATCATCTAGGTCCAATCTCCACCCTCCCCCACCCCTCACCCTCCCCCACCATGGGCAGGGACATCTTACACTAGACTGTTAGACTAGACTAGATTAGACCATCTTCCATTAGACTAGTGCTCAGAACTCCATCCAACCTGGCCTTGAACACTTCCAGGGATGGGGCACCCACAGCCTGCCTGGGCAACCTGTTAGAGTACTTCGCCACCCTCACAGAGAAGAATTTCTTCCTTACATCTAACCTAGAGCTACGCTCTGTCAGTTTAAAGCCATTAACCCTTGTCCTGTCACAACACGCCCTTTTAAATAAGTCTGAATAAATCGCCCCAGCAAGAAAAGCCTCGTGCAGGGTGAAAGAGAAAAAACAATATTTCAGTTCAGATCTGAAAGAAGAGCCCTAGAGCTACTCTCTGTCAGTTTAAAGCCATTAACCCTTGTCCTGTCACAACACGCCCTTTTAAATAAGTCTGAATAAATCGCCCCAGCAAGAAAAGCCTCGTGCAGGGTGAAAGAGAAAAAACAATATTTCAGTTCAGATCTGAAAGAAGAGCTGCACCAGGGAGAGGAAACGTAACCACTGATGAAATCAGTTCCTTGGGCACTTGACCTTTACTGGGTATTATCGACCAAGAAGCGAAAGAACCTGGATGAATGCTCAGCCCAGCTCTTGCGGGTTTTTGTACTAGCAGTGGTTGTAAGTCGGTCAGATCGTATACGCACACAGATACACGCTCACCCCGCAGCAAGTTTATGCCTTACATGGCTCTGCCCTGCCT
>NW_010422966.1:7142-7480 GCF_000710305.1 Buceros rhinoceros silvestris
CTGCCTCTCCTGACCAAGCAGGCAGTAATATTTACACTGGGAGATTCATGCAAATCTCCTGTCTCCGAGAATCTCCCCGGTGGTGCCTGAACTAAGGCACTGGAAACGAGGGCTTTGCGGCTTTCTCCTCCCTCCCCTCCTCTTCCAGCAAACCCCCTCGTAGGCAGCTACGGCTGATTCTGAAGGAGCAGAGGTAAGAGGAAAGCAGAGCATGTGCCAGCAGGAGGGGAAGGGAAGGGCGGCGCTGTGCGCGGCCCGCTGCGGCAGGAGCATCCCCCGTGCTCTGGGGACACACCCGCGCCCACAGCCGGCCGAAGGGCTCGGGGGGCTCGGCTCTG
>NW_010422967.1:0-6839 GCF_000710305.1 Buceros rhinoceros silvestris
AAGTCTTGTTCTTGTGGTGGATTAGTTCCTCGTGACTGAGTCTGAGTTGCTAGGTTTTCAATCTGAGTACTCGGTGATACTGGGGGATGATACTCTTTCTCTCTACTCAAGGTGAGCTCCCTTGTACATGTATGGAGCACGAGCCTTTCTCTGCCTGACTGATGGGTTCTGATGCGCCTGCCTCCTTATGCTTGAGCAATCCATGAAGATTGTTTTATACCCAGAGCAGTATTTACATAAAGGCCAATGGAAAAAACCAAACGCACACTGAAAGCTCATGTTGATGAACTGTGGTTCTTTGAAAACTCACAGTATATAGATTATTGTTGATGTCACAACCTGCGGTTCACTGTCCCGGAATGGGTGGAAATGACATGCCGCTAGTCTTCTCTTTCCTGTCCTTGGAATCTAATTTAGATTTCATATTCCCAGTGGCACAACAGAAGTGGGATGTGTACGGTTGTTGACTAAGAGAGTGCGGGTGTGATCATGAAAAGGAGAGCTGCTTTTGATCTCAGTATTTGCCTGCTAAGCCAGCACACTGTAGCCCTCACATTTTGGACTTTGATCAGCAAACCAAACATAGGAGACGAGCTGAACGAAACTGTGGAGCAAAGCCTGGTGAAGACTGACAAAAGACTACGCTTCATTCATCTGCTGCTAAATATCTGACTGGGTTTTTGCATCTTCCTGATGGCTGTGGAAGATGCACGCCAGCAGGCAGCTGCGGTCTCAGCAGAGATTTGTGTGGCTGGTTGGAAGCAGAGATTTGTGTGGCTGTTAGTAACCGAGAGGCGTTAGTAAATACCTTCGCAAGCTGCCACTAAGCTTTGATTTGGCTTTCACTGGAACAGTGTTAGAGAACTTGATCAGTGGGCTGTTTCATCTCTGCTGTGATACAGATTGAAAGGTTTAGCATAACACCTAGCGTATAATTTTTACCAGTAAAGTGTTGGTGAAGATTAAAATGAAGACTGACATCTCCGACTGTCTCCATTTTTGTTTGGCGTTTTGTTTAGTTACTGTGTCGTTACTGAAATCCTGTTCTCTTTGACGAACAGACTCCATTTACTACCTGAATCTTAACTTGAGTTTCATCTAGCATAAAACCTTGCTGTTGAATGTTCTAATAGTTCTCATCTGAGTTGGCGAACTGAAAGGCAGTAAACACAGCAGCCAAAGTTAGAATTTGGCAGCTCATAGATTTTTTTTTTGTTCTGGTATGTTAGTTCCTCTAACAGTTGCATAATCGAATCTGATTGTGCAGCCGTTGTTAATAACATATATTTTTAAAATGTTTGCCATGTTGTGTGTCTTGAGTAAGAATAATGAATTTCGGAGGAGTTACCTGAGGTATGGTGAGCTGACTGCGAATAATGTAGCCTGGTCTGAAGCAAAGTTCTTTGCTGTGAACTGAATCATGGTAACAGTCCTGCAATTCCTGCACTCTGCTGGAGGTGTTTGACTCAAACACTGGCCTAAGCTGACCTGGCTCAGTTTGTGTGACCTGGTGGAATCGTAATTGGCGATTGTCTGGCTGCGGGCATATTTACCGTTATTATTTCGCTATCAGAGCACTTCTCTTAACGCTTTGTCCACCATTTTATAAATTGAGCATTTATCACGGAAAGACTGTTGTGCTGCAAAAGATGATGGGGCTCAGCTTTTGTTTGACCTCAGGCAAGAATCCTGTTTGTTGCAGTGGAGTTTTACCGATGGACTATGAATCTGGAGGTTTAGTTTGTGTCTGCTGAATAACTACTGTCTGAACCATCACACCCTGTGTCCTGGACACTCGCCTTTGTTGGTCGCTACCTACCGCTTGTACAACAGAGATCTTAGATACAGAATTTTTGCCATGTCTTTTGAAAAATGATGGCCTGATTTTTTTTGGTCATAATACAGTGCCTCAGACTGTGGTGTTGGTACACCAAATTGTTTCCCTTAAAGCATGTCAGTTCATCCTGCTGTCAAAGGTGGTGTTACTCTTTTGGATTTTAGTGGGGCACAGATCTTTTCCAGAATCTGAGGAAAGAAAGGTTGTGTGTACCCTTGGCGATGGACAAGACAGCAGATCAGAAGTCAGGAGGTGTTGAACTGATAGGAAAGGAGCCTTGCTATAGTGGTTAAAGAAACACTGGTGTTTGGGTTTGGGGGTTTTTTTAGTGCTAGAAATATTTGCATGTGTGATGGATTTCCACATTTGCCCTTTACTATTGCATTGTTAAAAAAAATATCCACACTTGTTTGGTTTGTATGAGACAATTGTGTAGTACATACAAATATTTGCCACCTTGTTTGACCTTGTCCCAAGATTTTACATCTTGGAATCCATTTGAATTTTCTTGTTGTGTTGGACTTTGAAATATTTGGCAGTGGAAGAGCTGTTGTTGACACACCAAATATTACTTTTAGTTTTAGTGCTTATCACTCTGTATATGCTGCATGGAAATGAGAAACATTTCAACAAGGTGACTTCATCTCCTGCTCTTTTCAAGACAGAAGTGTATTTATTTAAGGGAAGGAATAAATGGCCAAGGTTCAAAATATTGAGCCTAGCATACCTGAGCAAAATAATAACAAACCCTTTCTTAGGTGTATTGGAAAGACACCTATGTTTGTGCCTTAATGTTCCTTGCTCTAAGAAAAGAAAAAACCCAACACAAACAGAAGCAGAAAACTGCAACACCCTTCTGACCTGTGTGCCAGTCAAGGCACGGCCATTCTGAAAGACGAGGGCACGCGGGTGCAGCTGGTCCTAGCCCCTGCCAGCCCTGGCAGGTACCTGAGACAGAGGTGTGGGCTGCTAGAAGGGTGAATTTCAGAGGTGAATTTGCCTTAGGGTAAATGGAAGAAGAATAGCACTTCCCTTTCCTGCTTTTCATAAGGTGAAAGGACCACATCTGATGCCTCTCTGTCTCACCCAGAAGTTCTCTCTGTTTCTCCAGAGGTGGAAAACACCCCCCCGTTAAAACTCTGGTTAAAAATGAGTCTCGTGGGTTCACCTCCCTCACTGCAGTCGCTTGTTTCTTCCAGCGGAGCCAGCTGCCTTTCTGAGTCTGAAGAGGCCCTAGTGCCCCATTTTGATTCCCACACAGTACCGTATTAAAAGAAACTAAAAAAATTCATCTCAAACAGTAAGCTGAAATTCCAAGGTAAGGGCACAACATAAAACAAGCCAACTGAAAGTAAAGGTCCCAGATGAAAATTGGGGAAGCTCCTCGGGGGAGTGGTTAAACTGAAAGAAGTAATTATTAGAATAATAATAACAATCCCAGAGGAAGTGCAACCCCAATAAGCTTTGCTATAACCCTTCTGAACTGACAGCCAAGCCATCAGTTCCAGCTTACCTGAATGACAGTGTCAGCTAGAGAACCTCAGCAAGGCTGGGACTGCTCTGTGACAGGCATGTAGTTAGGGGCAGTTCCTGCCTTCAGCAGGTCGTTTCCGGAACAGACCGATGGAAATGGGGTTTGGCATCTATAGCAGTGTTAGTAGAGCAGCTAAGGATTCCTTCTGGTGACTTGAATCTGTGATACCAGAAGAGGTTGTCGAAGAAGAGGTGAAAGCCCCATTGCTGGAGACTCTTCTGAGTAAGTTGTGGAAGGGACTAGAAGACTGCAGGGAGCAATCGTGCCCTGGCAAAGGAACACTCTGGAGATGATCTGATGGGTCTCAGTCATCTCCAGAGTGGTACGTTACAGGATTTGATTCATAACGGTCTGGGAAAGAGACATTTATTTGTCATACAAAAAATAACCTTTCAACGTGAAATGAGCAGTTTGTTACCGGAGGTCTGTAAGAGCTCCTCTGAGGGAGGACACAGAAGTGCGTTCTGCTGCGCTGACATCGTACTCACCGGCAAAAAGGGTGGATGCTCTCTGCTCTCTGCATCCTGCCGTCTCCTCACGCAGGTTAATTTTGTCCATGCAGTTGCAATAAAGACCTTGTCCCTGTGTGTTGAAAAGTGCCCGCAAGAAAGTCCTTGTCCCTGTGTGTTGAAAAGTGCCCGCCAGGTTTAAATCAGCCCGTGTCAGGTGGGATTTAGGGAGAACTGTCATTCCTTTATCAGTGCCTGGAGGCCACAGAATTTGAAATCTTACACACAGTTCAGTGCAATTCTTGTTGAGTGCAGCCAGCCAGCCTTCCTGTGTGATGCATTGCTGTGTTGTGTCTTGAGGATAACTAGAGACCGACATCTTTGCGATCTTCTGCTGTAGAAGTTCCAATGGGACGTACAGAAAGAGACACCGCCCCCCGCCCCGCAGTGTATTACAGGATTTCTTCGAGAGGGAAAGTACTCACCCCAGTGTTTCTACCGTCACGACCGAATGAAGAGCAGACGACATTCTAGATGTAGTTTAAATGTCTAGGAAACTGTCTGTGTAACAGAGAGCGCAGTAGGAAAATTCAGCAGAGGAAAAATATTGGAGGAATAAATTAATTGTTTAGATAGCTGTGTGGACATTCATTGCCTTTTATTTCAATTTTTAACGATTAGCCTTTGTACTTAATAAAAAAAGAGTAAAAATTCATCTGCAGAACTGTTGGACCCTATAAATATCATGCAAGTTGGAGGAATGGATAATTATCATTTTTCACTCAAGCAATAAAATTTATATAAAGTAGCTACAACATGACACCCTGTATAATAATGCTGGAAAAACGTTTACTCTGTGTTTGAAAACCAGTATGCAGAGCTCCTGAATGGTTTGGTTTAGTCTTTTCTGCTTTGACTTCCTGTCTTCTCAGAGTTCACAAAGGTCATGTCAGATCACTCATTTGTTTTCCTCCAGAGGAACTTAGAAAGTCAGTCTCTCTGTAGAATAGGTGCAGAGAGAAATAATCTGTTTTTCCTCCCTTGCAACAGGAAAGAAGTGCGGTATGACTGTTAGAAAGCTTGCATAAGCGTGTGATTGATACCATCGTGGATTTTCCCAGTTGTTGCTGTGCATAACGTGCACACTGGTGTTGCCTGGATCTGTTTGATCTAATTCAGGAAGTTCTGTAGTTCCTTCTGGAGCAGGCGGGCACATTGTGCAGCCCTGAAAGCTCACAACTTTTAACTTGTTTTTCTGCCTCTGTTTCTGAATGAACTGCGCTGTCAGTAGCTGTGGAGTTGTCCACACTCTGCCCAGTGCAGGACTTCACTCTGTGGATAGTCCTCAAAACCAACATGTGCTGTGCTTAAATTTGATGTTAGTGTTACTTTACATCCTTTTGATTATACTTTTAATGGGTTTTAATGAGCACTGTGGCTAGAATGTTTTTCTGTCAACACATTTATTTGTAGCTGGTGCTCTGTTGTGTTGAAGTTCTTTGTACACGTATCTTTAATCGTGACATCCCTGACTACTCAGCCTGCAGCTGTCTGCTTTGGATAGGAACAGTGCGAGTGCAGAGAGACAGATGCTGGCCGAGGTTTGAAACCGAGGTCTGACAGTCGTCGACCATGGTTTTGAAACTGTGTGTGCTCATCAGCTTTAGGCTGTCTTTGTCCATGGCTCCCAGTACTCCTCAGTACCACTGAAACCGATGCACACCGTCTGAATTTGGGCAGTTTTTAAAGGCGTAGGCCTGGTGACGGTCTCGTATTTTGGAGGGGATAAAAGGACTTTAGCTGATGGCAAGAGGTGTCAAATGCAGTTGGGCCCAGGGGTGACTTCTCCTTCAGCTGAGATCAGAACACAGCCTCTGCGAGGAGAGTCAGTCTTGTTGATGAGGTTTCTTAAAAATATCTCAATTAGCAGAGGGTAAAGCACCTGTTACTTAAAAATATGTAAAGAATAAAGATGGTTGAGACACTTCCACTGAGTAGCTTTAATGTTCCACTCTATTTAACGTGTCTGGAACATGTAATAAGCCGTACCGTTAGGCAGCTCTGTGTGGGCATAGAACAGTGTTCCCCACGTACCAGTTCTGTCCTCAGTTTAACAGGATGCTTTAAAATGTTTTAATATATTTTATATGTATTTGTTTAGGTATTTAATGTATGTTTGCTTTAATTTTGTCATGGAATTAGGTAGGGTTCCTGATTGTTTCCCCTGCCTGGCACTCTGTGTTTTTCCCTTCTGTCTCTCTGGTCTGTGTTTGCTTCCCTCGGCACCCGCTGTTCCTGTTAGGAGCACGAACTGTGGAGATGAACTTGTGACTGGCGTGAGCTGATGCTTGTGTTTCTGATACCTGTCTGAGGAAGGATGAAGGATCATAATTTGTCCCGGCTTCTGGGCTCATTGGGGTTGTTATTTTATGTGTGTGTATGCACAGAGGTGTGTGTGCTCTCTTCTTCTAACGTACGGTTTAAACTAAAAGAAAAACCTGGAGCAGTTTGTTGTTCCCGGTGCAGTTTTTTGTTTGAAGCAAACCTTGAAAGGTTCTGGCCGTCCTCTCCTGGGCTGACTGTTGGTGTTTTGATCCATCTTTTGGCCTCTTGTCTCGCATGATGCTCCAGGCATGTGCCACGTTAACAGTTGTATAAAGCATGTCTTGCTATTTTACCTGTGCTAGAGGGGTGCAAACAGCTATAAAGATCCTCCGGTGACCCAGGAATATGTGAATCAGGTTTTTCTGATATGAGACACCAAAAATTATACTTGTGCCTTTTCCATAACCCTTGGTGTTTGTGCTGTATAGCACTGTTTCAAAACAGCAATCGTGTTGTGATGTCAAAATGTGAATCTCACCTATAGCCAGTGAATAGTATTGTCTAGCAAAGTCTGTGGTGAGTGCGGGAGTGAAACATTTAATGACAAAATTACCGTTTTGGAAGACTGTAGAAATGTGTCCATCAGCCTCATATAGCTCATTGGTACTTTAAAGTCCCAGCAGTATAGGTGGGA
>NW_010422968.1:0-3009 GCF_000710305.1 Buceros rhinoceros silvestris
GTCTCTGCGAGGCTGAGGAGCCCCGAGCTGGACCCAGCACCTATGAGGTGAAATGGTGTGCTGTGAGCTGAATGAACTCTGAGCCAGCCCAGCTACCTCCCATCCACCCAAGAGCTGCCATCTCACCTTCCAGGGCTTCAGACAGCGGATGTGCCCCTGCCGCTTCCCTCCCCACAGCACGCTCCCAGACCTGGCACACCAAATTATTTGTAAACACGGAGCCAGCAAATATCTCGACAGCATCAGTCCGCATGCAGAGGGCAGCGGGAAGGCGTGAGAGACAGCCAGTGCCGTGTGTTCGCAGGAAGAGGCAAAAGAAAGAGGCTCCTCCAAAGCCCCTGATCCTAAGCTTAGCACAGCAGAGTAGTGCAGCGTCAGGGAAATTTAAGCCAGTGCTGAAAGCTAGTGTGCTTTGCTGCTTTTTTTTACTCAAGAGATGGCTTTTATCCTGGACCGAAGTGCTTATGATATTTCAGACGTGGCTTGCTTTGCCGGGTCCTGTGAGTGATGGATATCGCAGCATTTAGAGGTTTCTGGTAAGTGAAACGCACCTGGGAATGAATCCAGATATAGATCACTTGCGTCAAACCCAGCTTTATCAGGCCGCGGTGCGGGATCTTTTTCAAGGGCCGACAGCAATTGAAAAGCAATTAGAATTTCATTGTATTTTCCAGTTCCATTAAGCGTCCTGTGGAGATGTACAGGAGCCCACGCGGTGAAAGCTGCCACCGTGCTTCCACTGCGCGGCCCCTGTAGTACAGAAGCATGGGATGGCAGCACGGCAAAGCTGCAGCTGGGTGGCAGGAGTTCAGAGACACTTCTGCTGCCCCTCCTGAGGGAGCAGGTCCTGGTGGTGTTCCTTCGGTGCTGCCTTTGTAACGAGAGTTTATTCACTAGTGGTTTGAAAGTGACAGAGCTCTGCAGGATGGGTTTGTCTTTATCTACCAGACTGGTCGCGCTGGGGTAGCTCTGAAGCAGTGAGATGAAGCGGAATCACACACCTCCACCCCACTGGCAGGGTCTGGCAAGTCCAAGCTGCCAAAAGTTGAGAGGGGAAGTGCCTCCAGAGCCAGTGGAGCTGGGTTTGTGTGGAGGGGAGTTGCTGGAGAAGGAGCATATTGATCCCCTGCTTTTTTCAGCCTCTGCCGTACCTTCCCAGGCGGTCCTGCGCAGTCCCCGCAGAACGCCTGCCGTGAGGCGTTCCTGAGCAGGGTTTAGCCATGCAGTTAATGAACACTGGTTTACATCGCTTGGGGCTAAATCCACCTTCTGACCATCTGTTTCAAGGGGGTCTGGTTTCCTTCCAGTTCACGTTCATGCCAAGCAGAATTACCTTCATTTAAATCACTGGCGTGTCTTGGAGACTAACCGCTGTGAAAGAGCTGGTCCATGGGCAAGATCTCCCAGGGGGTCACATACTGTGGGGCAGAGATTATGCCTCTGTGGATGTTCTGTTCATTCTTGAACATGACGGGGCTCAACAGCTAGCAAGAAGTCAGCTCTTCGTAGGAAGTGTCCATGTGCAGCTCTGGAGCTGTTAGTTGGCCTTGCAGCTACTGTACTCCGGGAGGAGCCCCCTTCCCCTACTGCCTATTCAGAGCAAGTAGATGGGGTCGCTGGTGCGTATTGTCTTCTAAAGTGCTGCCAGATCTCTCACAGGCAGTATTTTCTAATGAATGCAAATGGAAATGGTGATTATCCATTTCAAAGTGATCGGTAGGGAGCCATCGTTGTGCGTGGAGCGCTATTTATACAGCTCCTAAGCGCCAGTGATGCTCGTGCATAATTCCTCGCACATCAGAGCAATAGAAATTGCCTTCAGGGACTGCCTTTCCAAGCCAGCCTCTCCCTGTTCACGTTGCAGACATTGTCACCTCAATGGCTGACTACTTGATTTTGCAGGTTTGGTTTGATGCGTGTGTGATCGCAAGCCCACGCTTGCCTGCAGATGCCAGCCTGCACCCAAAATGACTTGCTCCTCTTAATCGCAGTGAGTGAAGTGACAGCCTGGCAGCTCTTCGGGGCTCTTGGTTCTCCCGTCTTGATTTCCAAGCTCTTCTCTACTGCTGCCTCTTCGCAGTTCTGAGCTCATCCAGCTCAGCACTTGCCTCAGTACGAGGCCATACCGTGTGTTTACACGTATGGTTGCTCTTAACTCAAACTTTATCTCCGTGTCTCGCTCAGCCTCTGATTCCAGTGCATGGACTCGTGGGTGTTCTCACTGCTCAATCTGCAGGACACTTCTTGGACTTGTTAGAAATGGAACTTGCCCAAAGAGCCGAATTATCGCTTCCTGTCCATGGCAGGGTCCTAGAGAAGGTGAAAATAATTGTGTCTCGTCCTGCTGTTAATATTACAGTGGCCACATCAAATAATCTTTCTGGAAGTTTAACTTTTAAAGCACTGAATAATTTACTACCCGCATATACTAGCTCTCCTTGGCAGCCAAGAGGCGTGGTGACAATCAGACTGCAGTGACACTGTGGTGGTAGGAAATGGCCAGTGTGTAACCTCTTTCCTAAGAGACTACGTTAACCAAGGGACTAATAAAATCTTGTTTAACCATCGCTGAAAGACTTCTTGGTAAACAGCCAACCCTGGATGGTCTCTTGAGTATTAGAACTAGTACGGAAAGGTTCCTTCTAGCATTAATTTGTATCGGCTTCTGATGTTGATCTCCTGTACATCAAAGAGAAATGCTCCTTTATTGCAGCATTTTACATTTTAAATCATGTCAGATTGTAGCTCATTCCACCTACTGCATCCTGCAGCAGCGCTCTTTGCCCTTATTTCTGAAATATCAGCTGTATTGGTTGGTGTCTCACAGACGCGTGCACCCGGGTCCCACAGTGGAGAAATGGAGATCAGGGAATCACAGAACGGTTTGGGTGGAAGGGACCTTCAGAGCTCCCCCAGTCCCACCCCCTGCAGGGAGCAGGGACATCTGCACCCAGAGCAGGGGGCTCAGAGCCCCAAGGGCCAACCTGACCTGCCATGGGGCCAGCGATG
>NW_010422968.1:3314-6081 GCF_000710305.1 Buceros rhinoceros silvestris
GGGCCTCCCGTGGCCCCGCTCCGGCAGCTCCGTGTCTCTGCTGGGCTGGGAAGACCTCCATGTGGTCCTTACGGAGGTCTTCCCAGAGCAGAGGGGCAGCATCCCCTCCCTCCAGCTGCTGGCCACGCTGCTGGGGATGAGCCCAGCACACGGGTGGCTTCTGGGCTGTGAGTACACATTGATGGCTCATGTCCAGCCTTTCACCCACCAGGACCCCCAAGTTGTTCTCTGCAGGCTGCTCTCCAGCCCTTCATCCCCAGCCTGTGCCGATACCAAGAGTTGCCCCACGCGGATGCAGGACCTTGCACTTGGCCTTGTTGAACCTCATGATGTTCACCAGATCTTTCCTTGCTCTCATGTAGGGCTTAGGGGTTTTGGCCAGGCAGTCCCCTGATGCCAAGCCTGTGTTTCTGGTCCTCCACTTACACGTGGGAGGGCGGTTTCTCCCTGTAATGCACTAGTAGCCCCCGGAGTTAAATATCCCGTTCTTTTTCCTACACCGAGGACAGACTCAGCCTAAGGTTGAGTCTCTACCTTATGGAAATCCAGGGCAATCTCCCAGCCAAGCGGTGATCAGAGTGTTGTTCTTAAATCCAAACAGTGAGAAAATGCTCAAAACGAGGCCCCAGCTAGGGCAGTATGTTAGAAACTTGTTAGTCTGGATCTGGGAAATCCATTTTTTTCAGTGAGGAGTGGCACTTACAACTTCCAAAGACAGATCACTACCTGCCTACTTCTCAGCCTGTGGTCCACGTCTCCCACCTAAATTGCAATTCCCCTCCCTGTATTTTCCAAGCGTTATCCTGTACAATGGAGCAGAGGCTTTATCACTTTCTCTCACACGCCGCAGCCCCTGTGTGTATATTCCACCAAAGCCAGATCACTACCTGCCTACTTCTCAGCCTGTGGTCCACGTCTCCCACCTAAATTGCAATTCCCCTCCCTGTATTTTCCAAGCGTTATCCTGTACAATGGAGCAGAGGCTTTATCACTTTCTCTCGCACGCCGCAGCCCCTGTGTGTATATTCCACAGCTTCTCAACCTGGATGCGACTCAGTGTAGCCTTTTGCCAAGAGGTTTTTAGGCGCTGACGCAAGGTTTTGCATTTCTAGGCTGTCTGGTGGCTGTTCTCTACAATCGTGTGGGACACCTCTGCAGAAACTGGTAGACTGACCCCTACTCTAAGGGCTGATAAATTAAAGGTGGTAACCAGACAACCTCCTCTTGCTCAGGCTGCTCTTGCTTGAAGCCACGTGGAAAAGCAGTGAGGGTGAGGGCGAGGGATGTGCCCCGCATCGCTTCGACCGCAGTGTCCCGTTTCGCGTGCCAGGGCAGGATGCTGCTGACTGGCGACTGCTTTCAGTTACCTCTTTGCTTCCAGAATAACACCCCATCTAAAAAAAGCAGCAAACTGTTTATCCTGACTAAGCTTGTGTGACAGATTTTCATAGGATGTTTTTAGTGTTTAAAGTCTTTTTTTCATTAAACTGTTTCAGTCTCCAGAAAAAACATTTCTCTTACTCAGCTTCATTAGTTAGAGGAAATCACTGGATTAAAGTAAAGAGCAGATTAGCAAAAATAAACTGTAGTATGTCTTGGGCATATGGTGCTGTGTGTGAATGGGTTTTAACTACTTAACGGTGCGTAACAAAGAGCAGAAGGAGGGATTTGTCTTAGCGTGCAATAATTACAGTTTGCAGTAGCTGAACAGTCAGAAACCGCAAAGCCAGGGGAAGCTTTCGGTTGGGATTCGCACGGGGCGTGTGTCCCCCAGCTCACGTCATGCTTGCTGCCAGCTGGGCATGAGGCTGGGCTTTGCTCCTTAGCAGGATGCCTCTGCCTCCTTCCTCCTCCTCGCTGGGCTCCTGTCCTGCAGTGAGGGTTACAGACACCGGGATTTAGCCCATCAGATGCGGGAGCCGGTGCTGGTCCGGGCATGCTGCTCCATTGCATGGGCCGTGACAGCCCGGGCTTTGCCTCAGCTGGAATTGTCTCCTCCAGAGCAAATATGATCAGAAATAGCGAATAAAAGAAGCCACGAAGCCAGAGTGATTGCTGGGGAGTGTCAGCCTGCAGGCTCCAGGCACACACAGCCAGCTTGGAATTCAGTGACTCCGCAGTTTCTAGCTTCCTGCTTCTTTCGCCTAACATCTGTGGATCCTCTCTGACACTGCAGCCTGCAAAAGTCACATTTATTCTAAAGACGCAGCTCACACCGGGTTGGCTTTGGTCCTGAGACACGAGTCAGTGCAGACACTGGTAACACCCACATCCCACCGCTCAGGAAGGCCCTGCTCCTCCACCTGGGTGCTGAGAGGATTCCGAAAACCAAGCAGCAGTGACGACGTCATTTCCATGTCGGAAAAACCCTGCTTATGGAGGGATGGAAAGATTTGCCAAGCCAATCCAATCTCATGCATCAACTAAGTTCAGAAACACCTGGAGAAGTACCTGGCCTTCACCTGGGCTCCTCAGTAGATTGTCTGGTACCAATAATGTTACACCGCGTAGCTTAAACGTGCAAGTTCTTGCCTCTTTTGGGGGTTGCTTTCCTCCGAGGTTTCCACAATGTGGTTCACATCCACTGTGAGTAACGTTCTTGGACTCCTGCCCTGGAATAATCAAACATAAATCATCGCCCCATGCAGAAAGCAAGTTTTGCCAAAAATTGTGGTGGTCCAGAGAAGAAAAGAGGGAGGGTTGTTTCCCTCTGTGAACTTTCAACTATTTCTGTTCTTTTTTTTTTTTTTTTTGCTGGGAAATTTGG
>NW_010422968.1:6211-10403 GCF_000710305.1 Buceros rhinoceros silvestris
GCTGGGAAATTTGGTGCATTGAAAAAAAAAAATCCCTGACGAGGCCCTGATCATCTTGGGGTTTTAGTGATTATTAGGAAAAATCAAATCACCAGCTGCCCAGCAGCATACTCTTGCTTTCTCTGAAATTTGTTTTATAGGGGTTTCATAGCCCTTCCAAACGTGCAGGCTTTGTGTTTCGCTTATGAGTAACTCGGCATTGCTTCTATTGCAGAGTTCCCTGAAGAGAAGAGGCAGCAGAGAAGTGCACAAAGAAAAAAAGGCGTTTACCCAGGTATGGTGTTCACCAACGTGCAATTTTGAGCAAAATCACGTGATAAAACTCCCGACTTCTCTTTAGGGGTGTTGGCAGGGCCATCAGGCACCGTTAACTGGAGTGCAATGAGGCCCGAATCTACTGAGACCTCCCAGGGATAATGTAGAAGCAATTTAGGACACGGGTGTGATCGCTAAACCGTGCGGCGGCTCCCCGTGCTCGTCGTGCCTGTACCCATCGATTCAGGCCGCGGGTTTTCTGCAAGAAGAGAAAATCTCCCTGTCTCACCAAGTAATTGGATCGCAGCTTAGGGACTGACTGGATTTACACGCGGTGCCAAAGATTCTGTGCTAATGAGCATCTTGGCAGGCGATGCAGCTCGCGCGCTGCGGCGGCACCTTGCGAGCTCTCGTGGGGCGGCCCAGGGTTTGATCTCACCCTGGTGTCGGTGAACTTGTGCTCCCCTGAGCTGAGGTCCAAGCTCCCCATTCGGTGTCCCTTTGGATTGAGTGGAAATCCTGTAGGCTTTACTGAAATCCCGTAGGCTCATCCAGCTCGGGAAAGCGGTCTGCCTGGTTTCCTCTGCTCTTTGGCTTGAGTGGAGGAGTTAAAGCTTTTCCCATCAACCGCACGGTTACTGTTCATAGCCAGGGAGATGGGGATAGTGTTTCACCTTCCTGCAAAAGGAGCCAAGAGCGACATCATGTCTTCGTTAGAGAAAGGTTTCACCTCCCCGGTGCACCTCAGCGTGCACAGATGAGACCAACGGCTTGCCGATGGAGTCTTAAATCCACTGATTTGTAATAATCACCATAGTAAATCAGAACAATGTGTTGCACTTGAGAGGTTAGGGCGGGCAGTTGAGTGGGCAGGCTGGGAGCTCGTGGTGACCGGGGGCTGTAGGCTGCTTTCCCGGGACACAGCAGACCAAGCATCCCTGTCAAGCTGATCCAAGCATGGCATAATCAGACCTTAAAATGGGGCACTGGGCTTTCTTCCGGCAGTGCCTGCAACGGAAAACTATTTTAAAGCCATCAGTCAGGCCAGAGAGTTTATTTTTCTGCAAGTCTGTAGAATAAATGGATGAAATGTGTATATATATATATATGTGGCTGCTCACATGGAGATTACAGATGAGGCTAGGTGAAGGCAGGGTTGTGTCCAGTGGGGTTTGTGGGCGGCACTGTCCTTCCTTTCCTCATTCCTGGAAATACAGAGCAGTGCAGGGGGAATGGATTCCTTGTGCTTGCTTCCTCCACCCAAATCCAGGCATTAAGAGCAGCTGTAGTTTGCCTTGGAAAGCCTCTAAAAAGGACTTCACAAAATTAACCGAGTAGCCGTGGGTCTGCATCATGCTCCGTGTGGGGAAGTGAATCCAGAAATGACCCGAGGGGAAAAACAACCCTTTACACTGTGCACACACATTGTGCAAGCAAAGGGTTTGGGCTTGAAAATGAAAACCATTGCAACAGCACCGCGCAAGGTGGCTGCCAGGTTTTCTTCAGCAATGCTTTAGGGTGGGAAAGACAGAGGAACAATCTTCTATACAGACCTGGCCCAGCCTATGGGTGCGTGTCCAGGCTCTCTCCCTATCTCCCACCCCCAGGGGGATACCCAGAGCTGCCTCCAAACCCAGGTATCCACTCAGAGGTATGTGCTGGTTGAGACCAGAGCGCCTGGTCAAACAGCCGCCAGCCCAAAGGCCACGTACAGACAGAGCCCCAGAGGTTCAAAACACTGCTCTTTAGGGACAGCCGCCCTAAATACCTCAAAGAAGTTCAGACACGTGTTTTGTGAGTGAAAAGCAACCACAAAGATAGAGCCTGTGCATCCACGAGCTCACAGATCCGTATAGCGAATGGCGAGGCTGGCGTATTCGCTTCCCGAGAGCTCCTCATGAAAGGGAGCTGGAACACGGCACCCACCGCGGGGCACGGCGCGTCAGTAATACCCGTGAAACTGATTGTCTTGAAGTCGCGTAAAAGCAGAATTCGTAGGAGCCCTTCCCCGCCTCTAGCAGCACTGAAGAAAACAAGTTTTTATTCAGCAGAATTGCAAATCGGAGCTTCAAGGAAAATACCAGGCACCAGGCAAAACACAAAGAAAAGCGGTTCTCCAGCGCAAGGTAGGAGTGCCAGCTGCTTGGGTGCTGGTCGTACCGCCCTGTCATCAGACGTGCAACTCCAAAGCCGCTTACCCATCTTCTGCCTGGCAGTGCCCTTGAGCTGGTGGTGGTGGTAGAGGAGATGGTGTTGGTCTCTGTCTATTTTTGTGTCTTCTTGTCAGCAAAAGAAATATCGTATTGGGGAATTTTTGATCAGCTCTTCATCCTCGTCACATCGTTTCCATTGCATACTGAGTTTAAGCTCATTCCTTTCCTTTAAGTTTCATTTCTTTACCTCCACATTCTCCATTTGTCCAAATTAGACTGCAGACTCCGTAGGGAGGGATCTGGGTTTTTTCTTGCTGCTTTTTTTTTCCATTAACATCCCTCTGAAGAGCCATGCAGTGCTGGGATGCTATTGCACGCAAATAATCACTCTCAGTAATCATTAATTCCCATTTACCCTTAATGATCTCTTAAAGTCCGTGACTAGCACTGTGACTGACAGAACATTTTTGCGCTGCTGTTCCTTTCCTTTCTATCCAGCCTGCCCTACGTTCACCTTTCAGGAGAGAGTCCGCGTTCTGGATGTGAAATACAGTCAGGCTGTGCCGTAGCCCAGCTTTCAGCCCCTGGGATTTGAGCCTCTTGTTCCTCCAGAACAGTGGAAAGACTATATTGTCCTTTTTTTTCCCTCCCCCCTTTTTTTTCATTTGTGATTTAACTAATAATGAGCTATTTTTAGTTTTGCTGATTTGCCCCCCCCTTAGTGTGCCTTATGTGTCAGAGCTCGACTCTGTGTGGGTGTCTCACCCTCTTGCTGTTTCTACTTGGTTTCAACTGATCAAGAAATCGCTGATATTTCTGTACACAAAGTTTCAGAGGGGCAGATGCATGAAGGTTGGACTCGGCCCCTTCTGGCATGCTTAGCTCCAGCTGATAAATCTCTCCTGACCATTCTTTTCCTTTGGAAAAAACACTGTCCAGGGAATGGGATTTTCAGTAGTCGTGTTCCCTGGCAGGGCCGCGGGGAAGGGCTGCAGCTTTCTCACCTTTCCAGATGGGATCCCTATTTAGTAGACGAGATTCACACCCATCAGCTCTGCTGTTTTGTACGAGGCTTGTGTTTGTTTAACGAAAAAAGTCTTGTTTGTTTCAGCTCTTGCAAAAAAAAAAGTTATTTTTCCGTAGACAAAACCAAGTGGTAGAGTAACGCCGTTACGAGAAGTTAACGGTGGTTTCGTCCTGCTAAAGTAACGCACTAACTCCGCAGATGCATTGAGTCGTGCAGTGATGCCGAGCAAAACCATTGGGGCCCTGACCCCAAACCCATCAAAGTCCTTCCCTTTTCTTCAAAAGCTTCCAGAGGCCGAGCGCGCTGTCCCAAGCGTGACTCGGTGGCTGGCTGTATTGTCTGGAAGGCAGCGGGTGTCAGGCTGGAGTCCTCTCGGACACCCCCGGAGGAGCCCGCCCCCAGTGCTCCCAGCCAGGGGAGAGGGCTGTGGGTAGGCTGGTCCTTCCCACGAGCATCGCTCCAGCTGCGGGCAAGAAGCAGGGGCAAGAACACTGGGTTACAAAGACAGAAAAAGGAAGATGTCAGATGCGATTATTTCCAAGCTATTAGCAGATAAATAAATACACTGGGGTTATCGCCCCACCTCGTGAGCTCTGACGCGCAGCACTGCTCTGGCTGTAGCTTTCCTGGTGATTCTGTATATCCCGAACAGCAAAAGCCACAGCCGCAGAGATAAACCGATTCTCGATGAGAGGAAAACCAGAGGGGAAATGTGTTGTGCAGCCCTGACCGAAGCCGATGCTTTAATCATAGAGCC
>NW_010422968.1:10505-22538 GCF_000710305.1 Buceros rhinoceros silvestris
GGCCGAGTGACTCCAGCGGAGGCTGCCAGGTTTTAATCTGACGCTTAATTTGCAGTTCTGAGTTACAAAGAGAAAAGCGATTTGCAAATGTGTGTGTGAAAATGAGGGGTGTGTATGTGAGGAGAGGGGAGAGAGGGAAGGAGGCCCATCTTCTGCCGGCTCTGCTTCTCCGCAGGGACGCGCACCTCATCTGCATTCCCAGCGCACTCGCAGTTCTGGTGCCGGGGAAGCAGAGGGTTAGTCTTTCTGGTGGCCGCAGTTGCGTTGGGCTCCCGGTTATCACTGAAACAAAGGTGTTAACAGAAGCTGTGACTGTTGTTTGCCTCTATCATGGTATTAACATTTAAGATCATTTTTTTACTATTTAGTATTTTGAAGTCCCAACCTGCGCCAAGCAGAATCGGTAAGAAAGCCGACCGAGTTCAGAAGTGTTCAACCAATTATTTTTGTGGCTGTTCAGTTATTAATAGCTGAAATTAAGACATAATTAGTATATGTCTAAACAGAATGGGGCGAAATTAATCTAGGTAACAAAAAAGACACAGTGTGCAAAGATGTGTGCTTTAGAAATCAAATCATTTCCTCAGATTGACGCACTATAATTAGTTTTGTAAACCTTTTTTTTTTTTAATAGCCTGATCTGGTTGAACAGCTAAAGTCAGTCATGTTTTTCCTCTGGACTTGGTTGCCATTATTAGGAGTGGTAACAAAACGGTGCTTATGAAGTGGTGCTCGGGAGAGCGAAGTGGAGTTTCCATCGATAATGGCACGTATGACCACATGGCCTACGACAATGATGAAATCTGCTGTCTCAAGAGATCATCTTTCAAAGGCTGCCTCCCATTCTACTGCTAACGCTGATAAATGTGCCCCTGACAGGCCAAGTGCCTCCATCTCCATGACAATTCATGAAAGTGATTCATGCAAAGAAATTGTGCATCGGCTTAGAATTTACTTAACCTTGTCTCTTATTTCAGCACAATACAGGCTGGAGTTTCCATCCACCGCTTTACAATGCCCAACACGCACACAAAAATCAAAGGCTCATTCAATCTCCTGGCGCTTCCTGGGAAACGCAGGTTTTCGCACGGGGCGGGGGGGATTAGGACGTAACCACAGTTTAACAAATTGTTCTTTCCTTTTTCACAATGTTTTCACCGATATCTCCCCTGTGATCAGTTTTCCAGACCAGAAAGAGCGATCGTAGTCTGGTCCGTCCTAATAATAACAGCAGCAGAGACAACAGGGTGCTTCCTATTTGGAAAGCGAGTTAGGCACTCCCTAATTAATAAGAGCAATTAAAGTCTTCACTTTGCAGCTTAGCACATGCTTTTTTGTGCATTTTAGCTGGAGGAGATTTGGGGTTGCGATGAGCAGTCATTGTCTCATGATGCTGAAAGGGAGCAAATGTATCGTTAACCATACACAGAACAGACCGTGCCAACAAAGCATTTGAGTCCCCATTTTCCACCAAATTTGCTCAGTGTTTGGGGAAGGCTAAACACTGCGCTAGCACTCTTGCATCACTGAACACTTGCATGGGCACAACTGATTCTTTTTCCCCCCCTCTTTAACTCTGGTCAAGCCGCTTAGCCAGTTTAACCAGGACCAAGCCGTGAAATGTGTCAGCCGTGTGGTTTGCGCAGCTCTGTGCGTGTGTTGTTTGTGTACTTAACAGATAGAGCTCAGAGGGTGTGGGGGTGGAGATGGTGGAAAATAAGCTACTGATGGTGCTTCTGTTATAATATAATCTTGGGCGGGGGGTGATTATTCTTGGCAGGAGGACAGCGCTGATTTGAAGTGCCAGCTCCAGTTTGCCAAAGAGGAGGCAGCCTTGATGCGAAAGAAGATGGCCAAACTGGGGAGGGAGAAGGACGAGCTGGAGCAGGAGCTCCAGAAGTACAAGTCCATCTATGGAGACGTGGACAGTCCTCTGCCTACTGGGGAGGCAGGGGGCCCCCCCAGCACCAGGGAAGCTGAGCTGAAGCTTCGTTTGAAGCTGGTGGAGGAGGAAGCCAACATACTGGGCAGGAAAATTGTGGAACTGGAAGTGGAGAACAGGGGGATTAAAGCTGAGATGGAGGATATGAGGTGCCAGTATGAAAAAGAGTGTCTCAGCAGGGACCACATTTCAAGCATTCCTACCTCGCCCTACGGCGACTCCGTGGAGTCGGCCACGGAGCTGCGCCGGCACCTGCAGTTCGTGGAAGAGGAAGCAGAGCTGCTGAGACGGTCGATCTCCGAAATCGAGGATCACAACAAGCAGCTAACGAACGAGCTGAACAAATTCAAGTTCGAGCCGGGCCAGGAGCCGGGCTGGTTGGATGACACGGCGTCCAAGTGCGGCGGGCCCTTGCAAGAGGAGCTGAAGTCGGCCAGGTTGCAAATCAATGAGCTGAGTGGGAAGGTGATGAAGCTCCAGTATGAGAACAGAGTCCTGATGTCCAATGTCCAGCGTTATGATCTTGCCTCTCACCTGGGCCTGCGCACTTCCAGCCCCAGGGACAGCGACGCTGACAGCGATGCTGGGAAGAAGGAGAGTGACGGCGAAGAGAGTCGCCCACCCCAGCCAAAGAGAGAAGGGCCCATCGGGGGTGAGAGCGACTCTGAAGAAGTTTATGAGAAGACGTCGGGTTTTGGGAGTGGAAAGCCGTCAGAAGTCAGCGACCTGTGCTCCACCGAGCTCATGAGAGTGAAAGAGGACACCGAGTCTTTAATTAACATCAAACGCGAGGCTGAGCGGCTTGAAAGGACGGTGGACCGCCTTATCACTGATACAGACAGCTTGATTTACGACGCGAAGGTGCACGTCACCAGCAGCCCGTCCACCGAGCTGGGTTTCAGAAGCAGCGAGGAAAGGGGAGAAGATAAGTATGAACCGGAGCTCCTAGACACCATCAACTCCAGGATGAAGGCTTTCCGGAGGGAGCTGCAGACCTTCCTGGAGAAGGTCGATCACGTTGGAGAGGGCCTTAGGGAGCAGATGGAGGACCTCTCCCCACTTCCCCATCTCACAGAGTCTTCCAGTTTTCTGTCCACGATGACGTCCATGTCCCGAGACTCTCCTATTGGTAATCTGGGGAAGGAGTTAATCACCGACTTCCAGGTAGGTCAGCCCCTTGTTTGCCTGCTCTCTGTTTATCGTTTCTCTTTCTTTCTGGCATCGCTACCCTAGAGCTAATTTTCCTCCCAGCTGCTTTGTTATGATTTCAGACCCGCCATATACTGAAGTGTGTAATGTTAAACAAACACTTTATAGTTTTTTTTTTTTACTTTGATTTGTTTGCACAACTCCTTTGATCCAGAGGCGGTTCCTCGTGGCAAAAAGGCTAATCCACTGGTGCTGTAGAGATTTGTCTTCTTTTTGTCTGTAACAGCAGTGTTTCCCTGTGAAAGAGGAGATTAATTAAAGAAAAAAAAAATCTGATGACTGTAAATTAGCAGCTTTGCTCAGAAATGTGAGGAGGTCTTTATTATGCTCTCTCGTAAAAGGGTCAGGAGTGTTCTCAAAAGCCTTGCCAAAAGAACCCCACAAATGCAGTTTTCTAAGTGATGTGTTTTGAAAAGCCTGCTTACAGCTCACTCCCCTAACCGAGCCGCGAGTGAGAAGCTCTGTAGCCAGCGAAGGACTGCCTTGCCTAAAGCGTTGCCCATGGGCGCATGTCTAAACTGCCACAACTGCCACACTGGATATGGCTTTTCTGCACAGCACAAGTAAGGAAGGAAGAGCCTTGTGTCCCGTATCCTTCATGACTTGTATGCTTGCTGTTGGTTTGACTCATGCATCCTCATTGCATGCGCCTCATAACCAGTGTTTGCATTCTTTTTTCCTCTCTTTCTCTTTTTTGCTTTTCAGATGTTTCAGCCCATCATTTTGCTCATCCTCATTTTGGTTTTGTTCTCTTCACTTTCTTACGCCACTGTATTTAAGTTGGTTTTTCTGTTCACGCTTTTCTTTGTCTTGTAGTTTTTCAGTCGTCTACCTTACCCATTTTTGTTTTCTTTATTCCCTCCTGTCCTTTTGTTTTTTTGTTACAAACCGCCCATGCACCTAACAGTCCAAACTGAGGGATCAGATGGAGTGGCAGCTCAAACAAGATCGTGGAGAGGAGCAAGAGATTCGCCACCAGCGAGCCACCACCGACCCACACCGCAGAGCTGATGGAGACATTAAACTCTACAGGCCAGGAGACAAGGGCTGTTTCAGTCTAGAGGTCAGCACTGCAGCCCGTCTCACTCACCACCTCCTGCTGCCTTAGCCAGGAGATGAGTAACAGCAGCCAGGGGTTGGGGGACTAAATTGGGCCAAACACAGCAGCCCTGTTGTGAAATTTGTGGTTGACCTCTTGCCCCCCAGCCTTGCAGTTTCAGAGAAGCAAATTGGTCCTGACTTTGGGCTCCTCACCCTGCTCCCAGTAGCTTCACTAAGTGGGAAGACATGGCTCAGGGAGCCCCTGCAAGTGAGGGTTGCAATGAAAGATCTCTGGAAGAGGCTGTAATCCCCGATGTGGGATCGTGCCTCCAGGTTTCAACCTGTTTGGATGTTTTAAATCTGGGAAGTCGACAGACAGAGGTCACTTTGGATTTTGCCTGGCAGTAGTCTGCGCAGGAGAGGGTTTGATGCTGGTGTGCGTGGTGGTTCTCAACAGGGAACACAGCACCCTGCAGCCTCCAAAAAACTTATTTAAAGCAGAATTCTCCATTGTTTGGGTTGTTGAGTACTCTTCCATTTGTCGAAAACATCAATCAGTTTTTATTTAAACCTTCATCCATGCAGAGGCCATATCCGCCTCAGTAAACATCTCCTTAGCTGCTTTCTCATGAACATAGGTTGTCCAGACACTACAACTGGTCCTGAAGAAAACAATTTCTAATCTGTCTCCAGAAAGGTGAGCTTGGAGCATTGACAAACTTTTCTGCTGGCCACTGGGAAGCCAAATCCACCTTGAAACTGTGGTGGTTAGAGTAACTTCTCGTGAGGGATGAGTTTTAATATGATTTTAATTCTAAAGAGAAATGCAGAAGCCTTAGTATATCTGAAACCCTGAGTGAATCTGGGTAAAAGAGAATGCTGGCTGGGACGGCTGGGTCTGTGAGAAAGCCGTACCTAGAAAGCAGGGGTAGGAAGAAAAAGCTTCGGGGCAGCTGGTAGCCAAGCAGCACGATGCTGTAGATGCTGTATTGAATATCAAAGGCAGAGTGGCCCTTCAGCTTGACACAGGTAATTCTTTGCTGGCTTCCTTGTGTTTGTTTTAAGTTATCCTGACGGAGCAGAGTTTTGGGAGTATTACAGTAATTAATCTGTTCAGCAGCTTCATTTCCAACTTTGCACTTTTATCTGTGGTATAAACCTCGGGAAGGATATCTGATAAACCCAGGACACCGTAAGTCCCTCACTGAAAGGTAACGTCTTTCTTCCTCAGCTAGAAATGGGCTGATGAGGTAGAGGAACCTTACTGTTCAGCGTGGTTCCTTTTGCAATTTTGTTGGTCAGTGGCTCATAGAATCTCAGACTGGTTTGGGTTGAAGGGACCTTCCCAGCTCCCCCAGTCCAACCCCCTGCAGGGAGCAGGGACATCTGCACCCAGAGCAGGGGGCTCAGAGCCCCAAGGGCCAACCTGACCTGCCATGGGGCCAGCCATGGGGCTGCTCCCACCTCTGGGGGCAGCCTGCACCAGGCTCTCCCCACCCTCAGTGTAAACAATTTCTTCCCTAGGTCAGAAAAGGACCACAAAAAATGTTTACAACGTTTCTGCTTAAATTCTGTCTCTTTATTAATTTCCCCCTTATCTTAGGTCAATCTTGCTATTTTACTAAACCGTGTTTATTTGAGCCCTCTGTTAAGATTAGGGATTTGGGTAATTTTGGCACAATCTCTGTTTTTTAACTCTCCCTGGATTGGATGATGTGTAACTGTGTACAGCAAACCATTTTTAAACAGAGGCTGCATAAGTTTCACGCCATAACCTGACAAGCAACAGGTCAGTAATTCTAATCAAAGGTAGAGAATAACCAGCTTGGGTCCAGAAGTGCTCGAAAGATGGGCAAGGCTGGGGCTGAAATGGCCTAACTGGGGAAAATGTGGAAGACTGCGGTGTTTGCTTTGGTCGGGTTTGCTTAAGCAACAAAGAATATTGCACTGCTTCACGCTGACACTTTGCAGTGGGTGGCAGCCAACCGAAATCTCAAACAGTCAAACCCCAGTGAAGCAGAAGATGCCTCCAAATGATTTTGTATGATTCCATTTTTTAGTCTCTTTTTTAATTTCTTACACTGCACTGGCAAAAATTACCTTTTTTTTTCTTTTGTGCCAGAGAAGTGAGTGGGAAAAAATACTATTTAAATACCAAAGGGTTTTTTTTTATTACCACAGAAATTTCAGATGGAGGCTCAAACCTTTCAGTGCCCACAGTTGAGTTGGCTACACCTAAGCCGTTACCTGCTTTTCCTGATGAAGTGACAATACACCCACTGGCCAGTGGCTAACAGTGATTGATGATCTTCTCGCTGCGTAGGGACTTGCAGCACAGGAACAACACATTTCATTTCAGTGAGGCAAATGTTTTCCTTTTAAGTGAGCAAACCCATTTTTCTAAATTTGGGTTTTTTTTTCCCGAGCCAAATTTTAACCGAGCAGCTTCCATGTAGCCATCTCTCCTGTTTTTAAAAATTAGCATCGTGAGAGCCCTGTGGTTTGATTAAATGCAGACAATAAATGCAGACTGACTTGTGCTTGAAACCACCCCGCAAACATCTGCCTTTGTTTGGGCTTTGCACTGCAGTTGTTAGTGCAACAGTATTATTAGAATGTATTTGCATGTTAAGGAGGCGGGTTAGAGACGCAGTCCAAGGGAAATGGTATCTCGAAATTGCTTTAAGAGCAGGGCTTTGTTTTCTTGCTGAAACAAGCCATTCAGCTGCTGTTGCGGGAGGCTGGAGCCCATTGGGGTGGATGTTTGATCCATTATTCATGATTGGAGCAGAGCACGGTTATGGCGGGAGGGGAAAATCAGCCTTCACTGCGCAAAGAAAAAGAATCGCCCTGGCTAAAAGACACAGAGGAACTGAAAAAGGTAACCCAGTGTTTCCCGGAGCAAAGGCCCGCCACAAATCAAAGGACTGCTATGGCAACAAGTGGGCTCCGGTGGGGAAAATGGCAAATCATTTTTCATCTGGTGGATTTACCCTTTTTCCCAGTGGAATATCCAGAAACAAAAGGCAGCTTCCTCAGATATCTCCTCCTGTTTATTCACAAACAAGAAGACATTCTGGAGACGAAAAATGTCACTCTTTCAGATGACCAAATATCGTTTGTTGCAGTATTTGATACCCAATGCTCTAAAAAGGAGCTGTATCTCCTAGCTCTGATTGTTCCTCCAGCGAATATCAGTTCTGCCCTTGCTGGAGCACCTACAAGTGCCAAAGCACTTATTGTGGCTCTTCAGATGTGGATTATTTTCATCTGTGACTTACCCGTTTGTTTCTGTGTAGAAAAATGCCACAAAACCTCTGGCACTTCCAGGTTATGGAAGAAGAACCGCTGGAGTGAATTCACTTCAAAGGAACAAGTTGTCACCTGGGAATTAAAACAAAAGCAGACAAGCTAGAGGAGGTGAGAGCAGGTCTTCCACAAGGTTGTAATGAAGTAGGAAGAGCTCACACCAAAGAATGATTTCTTCTGGGCTGTCCTAAATCTGTTTATCCTTTTTCCGTGCTTCTCGTGCCCATAAGAAATACCAAACGTCTCTGCTACTCAGAGTTAGTACCTGGGTTAGGTGTGGACCAGCCAGACACAGTGATGTCCAAGTTGGGAAAGTCACTCTGAATCCAGACTTCTGTGTGGACCCATTTTGGGCACGCGAGGAGAATTGCTGTCTGTATATCTGTTTCGGTTTTGGAGTGTGTCTGCTCCTTCTGTGCAATTTTCATCAGTCCACGTGAGAGCTTTCTTCTGAAAAAAAAAACCAAACCAACCAACAAATGAGGACCACATAGAAAGCTGTATCTCTTAGTGCCCACTGTTCCTCCAGTGCAAAGCTGTGGGAAGAAGACAGACAAACTGGTGCTGACGGTGTTCCTTCCCACCAAGATTAGGGGCAGCAAGAATAACGTGCTTTGATGAATTGTGCTCTTTCTTGCTATGCAAGATTCCATAAAGGTTGGCAATAGAATGGCTTAAAAGACCCTTTATGATGTAAATCTGGATATCCCAGTAGTCCTAAATGAACTCGGTGAGGCTTTGTGTACTAACCGTACAATGAGACGGATTTTTAATGACTCGGAGCAAAGCATTCTATGGTTTCCTAAAATCAGAGCCTCTCCCTGTACGCACAGACAAATAACCACCCAACTGCCTGTTGGACAGCAGCCAATGGAATACATGTCATTTATTTCTAAGGGGTGAGGAGAAAGGTCGATCTTCAGAAGCAGCCTCTGACAATTCAGTGAGATGTGTATTGCGAGTAAAAAGTCATAGAGAGGGCACTGGAAGTTCTTGTCTGGTTCTGGTGGGTTGAATGCATGCAGGGTCAGCTAGCACTGAAAAAGAGGCAGTTTTTAGACGCAGTCAAACGCGAGGTCTAAGTGTCAAAGCATTACAACATAGCATTAGGTGAGCAGCGTACGATGTTCATCTTTTGGCTTCCTGGGATCGCACAGAATGCTGGAGAGCATCTTTCTACCCTGCCTCCTCAGGCCTTCTTTTGCTCCAGCCCTTCTGGAAAAAAAAAAAAATTCCATGAAATTTGATGTTCAGAGTTGATGCACATAAATTGAGATTGTTATTAGCTGTGGTAAAATGGGGAAAACATACCAGTAAAACCCAGCTGTACCTTCTGGTGCGTGACAATCACACAAAAACAAGTCATGGCAGAAAGAGGGGATGGTGTGAGCTGGGAAGTCTCCTGAAAAGCTGAGAGGGACACGAAGGGCTCGGTGCAATGAGGGAGCGGTGGTGAAGCCCCCAAAGCGTGGATGGCATATCCTCTTGAGGTAAAGACGTTGGCGTGGATTAGCGGGTTCTGGAGTGGTAACAGGTGAGAGAAGAGGACTCGGCAGAAGGGTTTGGCACTGCCTGTCCTAGAGGATGGGAGTGGAAGTGGATCTGGAAATGCGGATTGGGAGATGGGGGAAACTGTTGGTCGGAGTCGAGCTGTGGGTGAAGTGTTTCCGTGGTGGAGTAGCACTAGCTCGTAGTTCCCATTATACTGTGTTTGTACGTCTTGTCGTAGTGGGCTGTGTCCGTCCCTGTGGTGTCCGTACGTTGTGCGGTGGTGTTTCTGTTCCTCGTGTAGCACGTCTGTTAATGAGAGCGAAGGAAACAAAGCACGGAAGTTAACGGGTTATCAACTCCTGCCCCCATTTTGTAGCTGCGGTGTCCAAAGCAAAACAAAAGCACAGTTGTGCCTCAGCCTACACACTGCTGGTTGTACCACAGGGGCCTGATTTCCACACACGAGCATAGCCAGGTCCATCAGCCCAACAGCAGGTACCTGAACTGCAGGGACAACCATCACGTGAGACATTTCTACATATTCTTTGTTCACGATCCAGATGTTCAGCAGCAATCTATTAGGCTCGAGCAGCCTTATCTCCCTGATTTGAGCAGGACAGATCGCTCTGCTTCTGGTAGAAAGGACATCATGTGAAATTACGGACTACGAAGAGCTGTCCGGTTGCACCCCAGGAAAAGGCGTGCAGCTCTGCATTATTCACGCATTATTTCAACACTTTAACGGTTATAAAAATCCGTTGTCCTTAAAGAGGCAAAGCAACTGGAAAGAGATTTGCACTGTCTAGTGCGTGTAACGGTCTCTCTGCCTTTGTGATGTATTTGATCTCTTCCATTCTCACATAATCCCAGTGCCCCAATTTTCTGATACTTGGCTTTGCGTGGGCTACACGTTTATCGAGAAATCACGTGAGTTAATCATCGTCGTGCCCTAATTTTGCAGACGAAAGATCTTGTCAGTGTGTATATGTAACTATGTGATTCCGGTGAATACCAGTCTGAAGTAGAACAAATGATCTTTTAGCAAATCAGTGTTCACTGGGAAACACAAGTGTGATGTGAAAAATTCAGACCTTCCCTTCCTGGTAACTTTTGCTGCTTGATTCAGCTTCCAGCTTCAGGAATCCCGAGACCAACGATATTTCTAACTATCTAAGTGTGTAATCGTGTGACTGGGAGGAGAGCCGTGTTAAGAGCAGTAATTATTGTGAGCAGAAGAGTGTTGCCATGTTGTGTCTGCCTTCACCAGATCCGCTTTGAATGATTTGGGCTGATTTTGAATTCATAAAAGAAGGAACACACATTTTTTTTTTAATTACACCTGAATTAACTAGGTACATTTGTTCTCGCGTGCTGTACTGCTAAAGAAGCCTGATCAGAATAAAAGAATGCAGAAATTTCTGATGAAGGTAATTTTTCCTTTATTGGATGAGAAAGTTAAACTGATGGTTTACAGAAGTGGCCAATCCCATGACAAGCAGCTCTGTCCAAATTATTAGTGAGACCAAATTGTGGCCTTGGGCAATATAAAACATCTGCAGACACATTATGGCGTAAGATAAAATCGACACGGCAGCTCATGTGCTCTTGGCCACTTCATGTGTACTTTGCAGCGGGCTGGGAGTGTCTTTTCCTCAGGTACAAGACAGACGTGCACAAGTCAGAAAGTGAATGCAGGAGGAACTCATAGTGCCCAGGAAGCGTGTGCAGGGTGACTTCCATGTTTCAGCGGAGTGTGGCCCCCCGGGTGATCGCTGGGATACTTCCTCTGCCTTATCTCCTTTTTTCCATAGAGCAGGAGCGCTTGTTCCGGTGACAAATACTTTCTGAGTCACCCAAAGTGTCCCCGCAGGAGCTGCTGCGTCCCCAGCAGCGGCACAGCTGGTTTGGCTCTGGAGGAGCAGGACACACGCTGGGCTGCTGCTGGAGGGGAAATGGCAACTCGGCCCCCGAGTCCGGTCCCACGACCCGCGTTCCCTCCTTGCAGCTGCTGCGGTTGGAGCGTGTTGGGTGTCGGCCAGCAGAGAATTTGGGATTAGGCTTTGGAGCCTGAAGCCATCCCTTCTTAAAGGTTCTTTACTCTGGGAAGGAGGAGTTTGGTACCGCAGTGTTTTCTGGGGTCATGCACGTGAAGAGGACGGCATCTGGCCGAGCATCACCTTTGTACAGACGAATCACTTTCAGCTCCAATGTGAGAGACACAAAATGAAGGGCAGAGAAAGTTCTGATCAGGAATAAAAGTGCCACAGGATTCATTAAAGTAGTATAAATAATGAGGCCGAACTCTGCTGCCTTGGGTCTTTATTTTCAGATTAACTTTCAGAAGTAAAGTGGCCAGGATGCCAAACTTAATGAGACCATAAAATTGAAAGTGTTACGATTAAATGGTATTGGGAAATGAAAAGGGAGAGATTTCAGCATTTTGGCCAGATCTCAGGCTCACACGGCTTATCACCGTGGCATTTGTGGAGTAATTATTTTGAGGAGAAGTCAGAGAATGAAGTCGACTTGTGCAGAGAGCTGTCCTGTATCTGAAGAGAGGCACCTTAGACGCTTAGTTGGTTTAATGAGTGCTATCCCATTAACTGCCCAATCAGAGGTGTTGCAAACGAATAAATAATTAGGTTCGGTATCTGAGCATTAGATACATCTTCTGCAGAGCTGTTAAAATTTTATAGCTTCGATTATCACAAAGCAATATGCCACCACATAGTCCTGTAAATAGGAGCCCATCTGGCCAACTTCCTGTCCCAGCTACTCGAGGGCACGCCCAGAGCAGGGGCCTGAAGGGACTGTCCAACATGTCACACCAGCATCCCAGCTCCAGTGCGCAGAAGGAACAGGAAATTCCCACACACATTTAGGGCTTTGCTGTGTCTTTGCACACTGTGCTTTGGTTTTAACCATTGATAACCCTGAGTTGTGCAGATGTCTGTCCTGCGGTTCTTTTTTTTTTCCTTTATTTTTGTGCTCCACGGGGACACATTTTCTGCTGAACCGATCCTTTTGTACTGCTGATCCGA
>NW_010422968.1:22601-33973 GCF_000710305.1 Buceros rhinoceros silvestris
ACCGATCCCTTTGTCCTGCTGATCAGCTCAGGGATTCCCATGTTTTACCTGTACAGAATGTATCGATACAGGAGCTTCAGGCTCAGCTTGAGCAGGAGACGAGACTTCACCGAGAGGAGCAAGAAAAGTTTACAGAAAGGATCATCCAGGTAAATACAAAACCCACCTCCTGGGAGAGGCGCATGACCATGGCGTGTTTGGCAGGACCAGGGGCACTTGTGTCCTGATGGCTGTGCCGTGTGTTTGACCTCATCTGAGTAAATGAAGAATCTGGAAGTTGGGGAAGTGTAAACTCAAGCCTATTTATTTTGCCACTTGGAGTCTGGCTTCTCTGCTTGGGGGAGAGAAGTTTTGGAAGTCGACGCAGAGATGTGAAATACTGCACAGGGGGTTATATCAGCCCCTTCATCTCTGCGTGAGCTGGGGAAGGGTGTTTGATCTCTGGGAGCACCGTTTGGCTCTATGCCCTCCTAGCCCAAAGAAAAGCCAACGCTCCTCTGAAGTCGGAGGAGTTATTGCACACTCCTGAGACACGAATCAGGACTTTTTGTATTTCTCAGCCCCCCATGCTTCCAACCCTCTTACTCATAACTGCCCAATAAATCATATTTTGTTACACGGGCTCCCCCTGCTCTCTCGAAGGCTGGAACAGCTTAGTCAATCGGTTTGTAATCTCCAGCTCCTGGAGTGAAAAAAATCTGTTGCTGATTTTTGCAGGCTGCTTGGCTCTTACCTAAAGTTTTCTTCTAAAATTTACCTCCTCGACTAAATTCAGCATAGTTGTTGCATAGTGTAAAGCGTTTTGCCTTGCGCCAGCTAATCTTGTTACACCCAGGTGGTATCTCTCCAGTTTTTCATAAGTAGCTTTAATTTCCAGTTGATCTCCGTAGGAGCTTCTTATGGAGGCTTTTGAAGGCAACCCATAAATTGATTTCCTTCCTGGTTGCCTTGGCCATGAAAGCTTTTTGGAAGCTATGCCGGCCTCTTCACATCCCTTCCTCTTGCAACAGCTATCCCTTGCAAAATGCTCTATGAAGGTACTTCCACCAGGGTCTTCTGCAGGGATTTGTGACTATGGGGACTTAGATCAGAGCAGCTTATAGAAACAATGAAAACTGCAGCAAAATCAAAGCTGTTCATGTTGACAGCCAGTAGAAACAGAGGAATAAAAGCATCTTCTGGATTCTTCATTTTTTCCAGATTATGCCCATCCTGTTGATACTGTTCCTTTTTTACCATCTTCCAGGATTTCTGGTGGAAATGACTCAGATCTTTGCTGTATTTAACCATAACTTCATTTGGTGGAATAACTGCATCGGCGCAAAATCTATTTGTTTGCTCCTGTAAAAATGAAATTTGAAATAAGCCCCTTGTTTACTATTTCATTTTTAACAATGTTTAATGGCATCAAATGGATGCCAATGTGGTGGCAGCGTACAACCTCCACGAGTGTCCTCAGGAGTTGCATGTATGGTTTTGGGGGCTGTTATGGCTGATTTTGTTCCAGACTACTTTTAAGCTGAATTTTAAACCCTTAATTTTAAATTTTAAAATTTTAAGCTAGCAGTTACTGTAAATAATCTTAATTTAATCAGGAAATTTTAAAGGCATAGTAATATAGGTGCTGAAAATTTGCACTGTGCTGGAGTTTAAAGGTCAGGAAAGTCCTTAGTAAACCGTTGGGTACGGACCAGTAGCCTGTGTCAGCAGCTTCTGAATGTTGCCATGAAAATCACGCCCGTATTTCGTAGCAGCGTTAATTGCTAGGGGGTCCATGCTGCTGAGGCAGTCTCTCTGGAGTAGTCTTCATTCCTACGTGGATGTCGTCGGTTGCAGGGTGTGTTCTTACAGTGTAAATCGTCGTGGTCGTTAGTGTACCGTGGCTTTCCGGGATTTCATCTGTGGAGCTGGTCAGCAAAGGGAGAGGCTGTTCTGCAGATTGGAGGGTGGAAAATAGTAGAACCTGGCGTCTGTAAGCAGTGGCGCTCTACTCATTTTCCACCTGCCTGTTCTTGATCCATGTGAACCGCAGCTGGGCTGGAGAGAAAACACCATCTCATCCATGCAGAATGGGAGATGTTGTACCAGTGCAGGTGGGCCCAAGTCATTCCATGCTTTGAGGCTGACATATTGAAGAAGTTGTGTTTAAAGAAAACTGTTTCAGGTGGCCTTTGTGTTGGAACAGATGTAATTATACCTGTGCTCCGGAGTGAGCTTTTCTTGGTGCTTCTAGCACTGAAACTAAGACATGTCAGTTGAGGCCTATTCCTGTCTCTTCAGTTCCTGCATGTGTCCCTGATCTAGTCATATCAGAATGAGAAACTGTCCTCTGTGAGTTGTTCAGATGCCTCCAAGAAAGAACTGTGAAAAGCGAGGGACCAGTAGTTGTATCTGAGATACTGGATGTGGTTCCTTCAGAAGCGTTGCCCTTCCAGAAGCAGCAGGAGATGTAGCCACAGAGGAAAGGATGAGTCCGTGGCTGGGGAGTGAAGAGGCAAAGATAATATTCCAGGTTGCCTGAAGGTCAGCTGTGGTCCCAGCTTGTAGGAATGGCTGCAGATGCACTTAGCAAGTGTGGTATGTGCAGCAGCGTGGGGTGGTGGCTCTGTTGGGAGCATACTGCAGGGATACAATCGAGAGGGATGAAAATGAGTGATATAAAATGTTTATGCAGCAGCTGAGGTCTTGTGCATCTTTAAAGTATATGTCCACTTCCACAGCAGGTTACTTGGATATGGTTATCTAAGCAAAGCTTGCTGGCTGCTGTCCTCTAATTTCCTCAACAGTAATAACTGCTGAGGAACTTACTGAGCCAGACTCAGGAGCTCCTGACTGCTGATGAAAACGAGAGATTTCAGTTTGCCTCACCCAACAGCGTACAAGTCCTGGAGACCGCCCCAGGACACCACCCCATTGACATGGTGTCTGTCGTTCCCTTAAAGCTGGAGGAGGAGCATATGCAGACCCTGCGGAGGAAAGACTTGGAAGTGCAGAGCTTGACTTTGCAGAACAAACTGGAAGAGAAGACCTGGAGCCAGGAGAAGAGCCTGATGCAGCAAGAACTCAGGCTTTTCAAGCACGACACCTTTCTCCTGTACGTCAGACTGAAGTGGCTGCTGAAACACTGGCGGCGAGGCAAGCGGATGGAGGAGGAAGGGGAGGACGTGCTTGAGGTAATTGTCCCACCTTATTAACCCAATGAAGTTGCAAGCGGTGGGGTACTGGGATGTCCCTTCTTTAGGTGTAGACTTTAAATACGATGTGGCATCAGCAACTTTGTGATTACACGTAGATTTAGAGGGGGTTCAAGCCCTAGGCTGGCTCGTGCTAAAGTGTGTGCTGTGTGAGTATGTCACAGATCACCCATCTCTAAATCTAAACCCTGAACTCGTACAAACACCTCGTCCTGAAAAAACTCTGTCATAATAAATGAACATTTAAATAGGTCTCGAAAATCTGACTCCTGAGTAAGTTTTGGGAAGAAAAAAGAAGTTAGCGAGCTGATGGAGTCAAATCTGTGTAGGTGGGTCGAGTGCTTCCGTTTTTCTCCTCGTGTGCACAGTGTGTTCCTCACAAAGCCTTCAGCAGTACAGATGGAGGGAAGCTCTGTTTTCGTGTTGGCAGGGGAATTGTTCAGCTTCTTGTGGGAACTCACAGTGAATCATGCTTGTTTGTTCCTCTTCTCCACACGCATGTCTGCCACCGTCAGCAGCCGGTAGTCATCACAGCGATTTTCCAAGGAGCACCTAAATTAAGATCAGGAGTTGCAGAAGCACATAACAACCTGGAATCCCCAAGCTGACACATCTCAGCCGGGGTGTGATTGCCAAGAAAGGCGCTGCTGCGTCATGTCGAGTTGCACATCCAGAATTACCATTTGCTTTGGACATCTTACCTAAATTAAAAATAAGCTTAAGAAAGTCTTTGCCCATTTCTGACATTTTATGTGAAATTCTTGACAATAATAGATCTATTTTGCAGGTTCCTGCAATTCTGAAACCATTTGCCAAGGCAACTAAAAAATTTTGCTCAGCATTTCTGATCCTTTGGTGCCTCGCAGTTTTCGGTGTTTGCTGCGTTTGGCAGCACAAGTAACCTTTCAGGTCTGGTCAGACTGTGCTGGAGTCAAATACTCCAGTGTTTTGTATTCTGAAATAAAAGGTGGATGAACATCTCTACCTTCACCTGCTGCTGGAATATGAGTCAGAAACAAGAGATGAGGAGCTATTTAGAAGTAATTTGCTTCTACTGTACTTCAGTACAGTACTGTACTTCAGCTGCGCTAATTTGCTTCTGTGTAAACCAGCTCATCTTCTAATATCAGAATCGCTTTATTTTTTCACTGTTTGGATTTTTTGGCTGGTTAATTTATAATCAGTCCACCTCCAGTCATTACCGGAGTCATGTGTTCGCTAATGAATTAGAGAGAATAAAGTGCTGGATTTGGATGCTTCCTGATCTCCATCTCTTCAGCAGACAATGCACCAGCATCCTCATTAACGCACGATGGATGGTCTCCATCACGCTGCGTTACACCCATCTTCCCAGCTGCCTACATCTGCTGTTCGGCAGCCTGCATTGTGTTGTGTGCCCATATTCAACATGTCATATATCACCCAAAGATCATTTTCTGTAGCCTACTGGAATAGAATTCAACATACCCCAGCACTGAGACGCAGGGGAAGATGGTTCCAAGCCCTTCCATAGATTCCTGTCCCCCGAGGCGAATGGCAAAAGAGTGTTGACGTGTCCCATCTCTTGTGGTTTAGATGGAGCACCCTGAGGCCCTGCCAGACTTTGGCATTCAGTCTGAGCCGAAGGTGGATGCTGCAGAGCGAGAGGAGGAAGAAGATGTTGTGTTTGCACTGACAGATTTCTCCCAGCGTCCCACCACGGAGAGCACTGACCATGGACCACCGCTGCAGACCACAGAATTACTGCAGCAGCAGAAACAGGTACTCGACCATCTGTGCGCCGTGCCCTGGGAATGGAAACTGTGGGTTTCCAAGGGAGTTTATTTTCTTCTGCTGCTCTGTTAAATCATGTAGGATTGCACTTGTAAAAATACTTCTAGCTACACAGCAATTACAGCGGATTTCAGCCGTTACATTTATATTTAATCAGGAGCCACGTGGTTACTGTTGTCCTGTTGGCAGATGCTATCAGTGAAAAATCCTATTTCCTCTGGTGGCTGTTTGCCCAGAAACGTCTATCAGTATGTGATGGTTTGCAGGGTTTACATGCTCCTCTTGCCTGAGCACAACTATTGTCTTCTACTATCACTTTTGGCAAGAAGAGGTGATTTTATTTCCTTTATATAATTTAAGAAACTAGCACATGTATTTACTGTTTCCCTTGGAGACGATGGGAAAACAATGGAAAAGTTCCTTCCTGTCTCTGGGCTTGTTTTAAATGCCTCAAAGCAAATCATGCGAACTTTTTCCTGACATCTCCTGTGCCCTGCCCATGTGTGCCAGAGCACTGCCAGAAATCACAGCGTTTTCATTCTGCGTTTAAAATACCAGCAGTCCTACCAATAGCCAACATTCAAAGGGGACAGACTTAAGGATTCCAGCGGTTCTTCGGGAGCATCTTCTTATATTTTTAGAGAGGAAATCACTCAGATGAGAATATCCTGTTACATGGAATTATTTGCACTCGTAAGCAGAATGCAGCAAGAATCTGTGTAAAACACAAATTCAGTGAAAAAGGTCTTGAAGCCTCTTGATCTAGAATGAGTAAAATAAATATAAATCAACATATTATCTCAGTACAAACTCTGTCATGTATTAATTTTCCATACAGATCTCTCAAAATGACCAAGAATGTTCAAATAATCTATGTCCTCTTTGAAATAACCATTGCTTAGCCATTAATCTCCATTAAGGTGGCAGGAATGGGAAGTAAATCGCCAATAATTCACTTTTATATACATTGCATGAGGTTCTAACGCAGCAGTTCCAGCTAATCTCACTTAAAGAAAAGATCTGTCAGAACAGACCGCATCAGTTCCCCTCCTGATAGCGAATAGTGCGTGATATCCAAAGGGACTTGGGAAGGAAAAATAAGTTTCTCGCCTTCCAACCAGGAAACAAAGTCTTTGTCACTGGCAAGAAAGATGATGATTATTCTTTGGCACAGAAACAGGAAGCCCTAATACAGGTTTTCTGATGCTGTTGTAGATTCGGAAGTGTCTTCTAGACCCTGGTCCTTGCTCCACACACGTTACAGACTTTCACCCAATAACACCAGCTCCACTTAATTCATATACGATCCCAAAACACATTAACTAAACAAAAACAGCGGAAGAAAACACTTTGCCTGTGTTGTCCCAGCTTTAAAAGCTCTGAGATTAGCAGCAGAGCCAGAGCACGTCCTTCCAGAAGGGGTGGGTCTCAGCAGTGCTCGCCTCCCAGTACACCCCTGACCATTCAGGCTGTGCTGAAAAGGGGGCTTGGGGGTCTTCAGCAGGTTCCTTAAGTCCACGGCTGGCACAAACCACTGTTGATATGGAGGAACCGGGGTGAGCGTTAAAGCTGGAAGTGTCCAAGGTTTGCACCCACCCAGGAGAGCCCCAAGTTGCTGGTTCTGCCTGGCAAGCTCCGAGATGAAATGCATCAGCACTTGTTTCGCATTAGGAAGGAAATTTTGCGATAGGCTCGGAGTGGCTGAGATAACTAGGTCAGAAAAAGGGAAGGGCTTATGGTAACTCAAAGTAACCCATATTTATTTTTAACATTTAATGTTAATATTTAATGGCTTGGATTTTCAGCCTGCACTCTTGCTGCTGACTTTCTCACCCTGCCTGGAAAGTGGAATTGTTTTGAGAAAAGTGATAAACCCTGAGGCCTTAATTTCAACAAGCAGCCTTTAATTTTATATTATTATAATTTGAGGTACTCGACTCAGTGGAAAGTACACGTCTCACCTGTCTGGGATTTTTATGTGGCCGGTGTGTGGAGAGATGAAGGCATAGCAGAGAGGAAGAGGGAAGAAAAAAACACTGGTTGATGAGCAGCAGAGTAGGTGGGGACTCTGAGAATCACAGAATCACAGAATCGTTCAGGTTGGAAAAGACCTTTAAGATCATCGAGTCCCCCCGTTCCCCCAGCACTGCCAGGTCCCCACTGACCCCTGTCCCTCAGCACCACCTCGACACAAGGGCGGGGAAACCCCTCCAGGGATGGGGACTCCACCACTGCCCTGGGCAGCCTGGGACACGCCTGGACAACCCCAGCGGGGAAGAAATTGTTCCTCAGGGCCAGCCTCAACCTCTCCTGGCACAACTTGAGGCCATTTCCTCTCGTCCTGTCACTTGTTACTTGGAAGAAGAGACTGATCTCTTCCTCGCTCCACCCTCCTGTCAGGGAGTTGTCAGAGCCAGAAGGTCTCCCTGGAGCCTCCTTTGCTCCAGGCTCAACCCCCCCAGGTCCCTCAGCCGCTCCTCAGGGCACTTGTGCTCCAGACCCTGCACCAGCTTCGTTGTCCTTCTCTGGACACGCTCCAGCCCCTCAAGGTCCTTCTGGGAGTGAGAAGGGCCAGTTCAGCTCTCTCTTCACGTCATTGTCCCTTGGCTGGTAGCTGGGTCACACTGCTGAAAGGCTTGAGCAAGGGACTGTCAAGGCTCCAGAGCCAAGCAGGGAGTCTGGTCGCGGGCAGGACATCAGTCAGGCCGGTGGCGCAGTAGAGGGGGGCTTGCTCTAAGTCAGTGTTTGTATGTGTGTAGTTAGAGATCGGGGGGAATAGCCTGTGGAGAAAGGAAGAACTTTAGTTCAGCTGAGTAGAAAGGGTGAGATGCCTGCTGGATGGTGTAAGGTCGGGGAGGTAAGAAGAAAAGAGTTTACACTTCTGTGGTCTAATGGAAGAGGTGTTCAAAAAGAATACACTTGTGTTGCAGCTGGGAGGGGTCAATTGGATCTTTTTTGCTCATACAATATTGGTTTTCAAAGCTTAGCTAAAAGCCCAAAGGAATAGTAATTAAGACCTAAATATCCTAAAATTATTTGCACCAAGATCCAGCTTCACTTTTGCCAGGATTTGCCAGGATTAGACAGAGAAAAAGCACCGTTCTCGTTCAGTTTCAGCTCCTGAACTTGTGTTTTTAATTGACTGCGCTACTAAACCGCTCGTAACACCAGACTGAGGCTAAACTCTTAAAGAAGTTCTCAGAGAGAAAAGAATTGTGATTAAAAGCAGAAGCAAACTTCAAACAAGCGCTCTGGTCCCAAACTTTTCGAGTTGGAGGCTCCCATCTCTGGGGTTGACTCAACATAGTAAAGACTCCGAAGCCCTGAAATTTAATTGAGGTTTTCTACATCGAGTTGTCTCTTGCCATCAGCTGTTGTTTCCTTTTTACCTATAAATCCTGAGCTGTAGATACAAGACTCGAAACTGCTTTTGTAATGCTCTTGCCTTAGGCCAGCTGTGCACCAGTCAGATTCCTCCATGCTCCGGATTTCGGTAACTGGTCGGGTTCTACAGCTCTTGCATGGGAGACTGCCCAGGGCATCGCCGCCATGCCCCGTTTCTGCTGCCAGTGCAGCACCCCTGGCAGGAAGGGGGAGACCAGAACAATCCTTGTTATGACTCGGCGGGACTTACCCAGAAGCTGTTGGCAGTTTTACCAATAGAAATCTAAATCATGCCTCGATGTGTCTCAAAAGGACTTTGTCCTCCCAACACACTCCAGTTTGGGAAAAAGGAGAAACAGTCTCACAGGCCTCTCACTCTTTCTTTAGGCACGAAGAGCTCACCTCTTGCCCCAGGAAGAGCTCAGCCTCAGACTGCAAATACAAAGTCATGCAGAAGAGATTTCTCTGCAGGAATTAGGAGTGTATAATCAAATTGGATTTATCTTGGCGAGGTCATGAAAATCCCAGCGAGCCCAGGGGGCACCTGGGGTACTTGTCTCCAAACAGCGACGTTGATATAACGCCTCTAGAAATAAGACATGCCCTCATCCCAGTAGGCTGCAAACCTGCAGTGACGCTCTTTTGGCTCCTCCTTGTACTAGTCCATCGCTCCTTTCTTTGCAAACCTGATTTTAAGGACTCTAAAGCTATCAAATATATGCACAGGAATGAGGGATGTCACTTTCTTTAGTGTTGCTGGGGTTTGTTTTACTTCTGTCTCACTCCCTTGTGGAGCCCTTAGACTTCTCTGCCAGAGGAGGCTATAAAGCCTCAGAAACCACCGAACGTGGCTCTTGGGTGGAAGCACTTCCTAGACGTTTGGGGTCAGGGTTTTCAAAGAGGATGAGGCCAGATTTTGAGGCGCTCAGTACCCAGCAGCTCCTCTCGTGGCACGAAGGACAGATCTTCCATAGCGCTCTTACTCTGCTGACTGCACAAGGGGCCGGGGTGTTTGGAGAATTTAGCCTTAACTGGGTATCAGAACAGAAATTCGTGGTGGAAACACAAAATCTCATTGCATATTGAAAAGCAGGTGATCTTATACACATGGTGGAGGCTGCTGCTGTTTGGTAGGAAACCGCTAATTGGCATTAAATGTTAATGGAATTAACTCTGCTTCTGTGGGCGCGTTTCTTATACAAGCCCGTGTTGTCCACCATCACCTTTCATTAGCCCAGAGATTACGGGTCAGCCCGTGAGCTCCTGCGGTCATTCCCCTGCATTGAGCGTGTTTCTGCTGACGAATCGAATGGCTTGGGAAGCAGCGGACCACATTTGTGTGTTTTTTAAAGAAAAAAGGCGCTGCGGTATGTCTGATTACTGATTGCAAAAGCGGGTGAGGTGGGTTCACTGGTGCTAAAAATCTGATGAGCGTATGAAATCACCTTAGTTGCCGGCATAAAATTGTATATGTATTGTCATTGAAAAAAGCTCATTAGATTAGATAAAAATTAGGTTTTTAGGTACATCTGCTTCCTTGGCTTGTCTACAGAACCCCCACGTAGGTAACTTATGAAACACCGGGTAAGAGCAATTGTGGGAAGCCTCCACTTGGGAAAATAAATAAAAAATAGTGTCAGTTAGACTATGGTGCAAGAATCGAGGCAGCTCATTTGAGTCAGGGCTTCCCAAGGAGGTTCATCATTCAGGAGAACCAGGTGGTTAAAAGCTGGATTTGTTGAGAAAGCTTTCCCTTCTTTCTGCTCGTGCTGAGTCTGCGAAGTATCATTTTCTTAAAAGTCTTTTCTATTCAGAATAATTGTCAGATAAATCTCTGGCTACTCCCTGGTCTTTGAGAGGCTCATTGGGAATAGTTAATAAATTTGGGATAATTAAATCACGTTGCACAATTCTAATTCAGTGACCGCAAAAAACGGTGAGATGCCTTTTGTTTTACTGCTCCAGAATGAATCTTTAAAAAACATTTTTCAATATTTAACATAAAGATGACAGGCCTTGCAAGTCTCCAGAGAATTTGCAGAAAGTAAATGCCAAAACTAATAATAATAAAAAATAAAATCATAGATCTGAGTAAGTATACGTGCTGTCTTCCAGTACTTCCAGCTAAGATCAGATGTCAGCTCTGATTTAGCTCCATTCTTGGCTCCTGGCTGGCACAAGAGCACAGACAACATTTTCAGAGTGCCCATGACATTCTCCTCAGGACGTGGACGGCGGTTTGCTCTTTGATCCCAGCTGCGGCAGGGAAGGTGGCTGCGGGAGTGATACTCTGGCTTTGTGTTACGGTATTGAAAAAGAGGAGTTCTTACAGATGCCCTCAATCCAGAAGGATGCTTAGTGCCTTTTTCAGTGTGACTTAAGTATCTTTGGCTGTCATGGGTGCTCCAGGCCTAGGGCTAACAAATAGAATCACAGAACTGCAGAGTCATAGAATCGTTTCAGTTCGAAAAGACCTTTAAGACTATCGAGTCCAAACGCAACCTGACACGGCCAATTCCACCACTAAAACATGTCCCTCAGCACCACATCGACACATCTTTTCAATACTTTCAGGGATAGTGGCTCAGCCACTTCCCTGGGCAGTCTGGAAACAGAGAAGGCGTTGCTAAATCTTCATTTTCTCACGCAGAAGTGAGCCCAGGTACTATCTCCATCATGCAGTGGACGTGCAGGCATTTTTCCTCCTAAAAAATTAAACTGGAGGCTAAAACTATCCACTGACAGCATTTGGTTTGCTTTGTTGTGGCAGGCAAGTGAGAATCGGAAGCTCCTGAACGCCGTGAAGGGTTTGCTGGATGACTTCCGCTCAGAGCTGCGGGACGAGGAGCGTGAGCGGCAGGAGCTCCAGCAGCAGTACGCCCTGCACAAGGCAGCCTGGGAGGTGGAAATGACTGAACTGAAGTGTCACCTCGAACAGGTAACGTCCCCCGCGTCCAGCTCTGCTAAAGAATAGCTGAAGTGCTGAATCGTAGAATCACAGAATCACAGACTGGTGTGGGT
>NW_010422969.1:0-6409 GCF_000710305.1 Buceros rhinoceros silvestris
CCCACCCCCACCCCCCCACAGCCTCCTTTCAGGGAGTTGTAGAGAGCAGTAAGGTCTCCCCTCAGCCTCCTCTTCTCCAGCCTGAACAACTCCAGCTCCCTCAGCGCTCTCATAAAGCTTGTCCTCTTCACCAGCTTTGTTGCCCTTCTCTGAACCCGCTCCAGCACCCCAATGTCCTTCTCATAGTGAGGGGCCCACAACTGGACACAGGTCTCAAGGTGTGGCCTCACCAGTGTCCCCAGTACAGGAGGACCATCCCTGCCCTGCTGCTGCTGGCCAAACCAGTGCTGGTACAAGCCCAGGTGCCATTGACCCTCTTGGCCGCCTGGGCACACTGCTGGATCACCTTGATCAGGTTGCACAGGAACTCATCCGGGCGGGTTTTTAATCTCTCCAGAGAAGGGGACTCCAACAACCTCTCTGGGCAGCCTGTGCCAGGGCTCCGTCCCCCTCAAAAGTAAAGAAGTTTTTCCTCATGTTCAGACAGAACTTTTTGTGTTCTAGTTTGTGCCTGTTGTCCTGTCACTGGGCACCACTGAGAAGAGTCGGGCCCCGTCCTCCCGACACCTGCCCTTTAGACGCTGATGAGCAGTGACGAGGTCCCCTCTCAGCCTGCTCCAGGCTGAACAGACCCAGGTCTCTCAGCCTTTCCTCGTAAGAGGCATGCTTCCTCATCACCTTTGAGGCCTCTGCTGGACTCCCTCCAGTAGTTCCCCCCCCCTCAAAAGTAAAGAAGTTTTTCCTCATGTTCAGACAGAACTTTTTGTGTTCTAGTTTGTGCCTGTTGTCCTGTCACTGGGCACCACTGAGAAGAGTCGGGCCCCGTCCTCCCGACACCTGCCCTTTAGACGCTGATGAGCAGTGACGAGGTCCCCTCTCAGCCTGCTCCAGGCCGAAACGGCCTCCCGACACCTGCCCTTTAGACGCTGATGAGCAGTGACGAGGTCCCCTCTCAGCCTGCTCCAGGCTGAACAGACCCAGGTCTCTCAGCCTTTCCTCGTAAGAGGCATGCTTCCTCATCACCTTTGAGGCCTCTGCTGGACTCCCTCCAGTAGTTCCCCGTCTCTCTTGAACTGGGGAGCCCATTGCTGGGCACAGTAAACAGGAGGAATGTGCTGGTTTCAGTCAGCCGGGAGCCGAGGTGTCCCCCAGGCCTGGTGTCTCTGGTCCAGCCTAAACCAAAGCAGACTGTGCGTCCCCGCTCTGGCTTGTACAACACTGCAGCTGTGTCCCAGGGGATGGCATCCCAGTCCTGGCATCCAGCAAAGCCTTTCAAACCCTTCAAAACACTTTTAGCTCAGCCTGCACCTGGCTGTACCTCTTTTATCCCTTCTTCCCCCCTAGCACAGTCTGCTACTTAAAAAGAAAAAAAAGGTTTCCTTGAAGTCTGCTGTTGAAGGTTGCCTGAAAGGAGTCAGAGAGCTATTAACGAGTAGTGGGGAGCGTTTAGGTGAGGGGACTGGACTCAAAGTTAAAATTATATAGAAATAAATGAGGTAATAAAAGCAGAAATGGAGGCAAACAGGGAGAGATAAATACGCTTTGCTTTTTTGCTTTCACCGTCTTGTGACTAGAGCCGGAAACGCTGCGCTTTAGTTCAGCTCTGTTTGTAGCCGTAGGTCACTACTGCTCTCTGAATTCAACGCCTCCAAGCGCAACGCCCCAGGGGTGCAGCGGAGTCGCCTCGGCAACATCGTGTAAACTCAACAGCCTCGTGTAGCAGGAGCTGGCTGGAGGATTTGACTGCAGAAGATCCTGCTTCAGGAGTAACTACTATGTGCCCTGCAGTCAAAAACACATTGAAAGTAAAATTCAAGTCTGTGTAGTTACTGTTTGAAGTCCGTGCTCTCCGGCGAAGGAAGACAGCTGTGCACTAAAAACGCTCTGCAACTCCTCTTCGGGTTGCTGTGCCTCTTCACCTGCCACTGCTGAAGCACCAGGTAAGATGTTGTTTGTGCCTTTTTAGAGACCCTTTTCAGCTACTACTTTGTGTAACTGTCTTTGTGTATCAAAAAAAGAGATGGTCTGGAGAAGTTCACCATCTAATATGACTCTTAACGGACTGCTCTAATCAGACAAGCATTTTAAGGATAGTCTGGTGTTTAGTGTGAGAATGAGGAAACGGGAGTGTTGACTTCTATAGCTACTATCGCACGGTTCATTGCATGACCTGGGGCATCAGCTACAGGTTATTCAAAAGTAGCTGTAGGTCATTCCATTTTTCTCTGTTTCCTTTTCTGTAAACTAAGAGTGACAGTCCTGTCTGATGCCTAGCTGTTACATATGCACATTCCTCAGATAAAAAGTGTTACATAAAATTATTAAAAAAAAAATCAATTTAATCTAGGACAAATGCGTGAGCCTCTTGAGGGCTGCTGCATGCTTCCAGATGATTATATTTTTTGCTAATAGAATCAGCCACAAAAGCCTAATTCTTTTCCTGAGTAGCAGAATTGAGTGGCAAAATGCTACTGAATCCAACAAAAGCCACACCACAGGCCCTTCATTTCCAGTGACCTCTGTAGTGACTTTGAAATGGAAGGATTCTTTATGGACAGACAGCTACGTTGATCATCGCTTTCCATCTGTTGCATGCATCTTATCCTTGGTATTACATTGACACTAGGTGGTTTTTCCATATACACGGGCCCTGAGCTCAGCTGCGAAGGAAAAAAATAGATATTTTTAATAAATTAAGAATACGTATTTATGAGGGCACTCCAAAAAATGAAAAATAGTTTGCTAGGGATAGTACCTAAAAGTGGTTTTAGGAGTAACTTGTGATAAAATTTATAATAAATGTTGAAAATGTTTTGTGCTATTAGATGTGGGAATGTATAAAATAGAGTATATTATTCAGTTGAGTGTTATAAGGACAAGCAATGAAGTAAAAATACATGGGAGGAAAAGAGCAGAGATAAAATAAAATTTTATAAAGAAATAAGCAAAATAAGAGCTTCTAGGTACCCTATTTTTCATAGTTCTACCTAGCTATGGCTACAATAAACATAAACATAATTTTCTAAAACCCGTGCCTTTCTTTTAGGCTGCCATAAAAATTAAGTTCTAAACCAGCTTAATTAAGCAGCACATACATGATGGTTATACAGTGTTTTGGTGTGAGGGGAGGGTGTATTGCAGCAAACTAAACTGAAGATTCAAATGCAAGTAAATGGAAATCTTTTTGTGAAAGATAAATGTTTTAAATGGACTTAACATGTGTTTCTTACATGATTAAATAGGAGAATCCACTGCCAGATTATATTAGTTATGTTAGTACAACAGAGCGTGTCTCGTAATCCTGAAAGGAGCAAGATGTTTATGCTGTGTAATAAGTTAAACCCTGTTCAACAATATTAGCAGGAACATACTTACGTAAAAGATAAATTGTCATAGTACTTATTTCTTGATAGATAGTAGGGAAAAATGCCTTATAGGCATATTATTACGTAATTTTCTATTATGAACTTTGTAATATTCCTCTCTAGCACCCAGAGCTACCCAATGTTAAGAATTTATCACTTAGTTATTCATCTACATTTAAATGTATATTCGTTCTCATTTCTGTTCATTCATACGCTTAAGATAACTGACAATATCTTGTTCATTTTATGTACAATATCTGATGTATTTTGTGGGTTTTTTAAACGGTAAGTTAGAAAATAAAGACATCGGGAAACATTTTAATACCAATACTAACTAATATTCATTATTGCATTTTCTTTTATTCATTTCAATTCACTGTCTTCTTTAATTACATGATGTGTTCTTGTCAATTGAGCAACAGAAGTTCACTGTGTTTTTCAGAGAGAGCCCCAAACCCATCAAAACTATTAGATAAGATTCATTTTATTTTAAGGATTAGCTGTCTAGAATTCCAAATCTTCAGATCCTTTTGCTTCACACTCTCATGTTTCTTCTCTAAGAGTCTGCAGTTTGTGAATGTTGTGTGTTGTTTATGTCACTGCCATTTGATGTTATTGTTAATCTTGGGTTTAATCTTGGAAAAGAAGGTTGATGTTCTCGTAATCATGAAGCAGATCTGCCATCAGTTGGCTGAGGGAGGGCAAGTACGGGATGAGTTCTTCCTCTCTAATTAACCTCCCTCCCATTCTGGAAGAAAAAGGTTAAAAACAGAGATAAGAAGAAAGAAAAAAAAGTTTGTGAGACCTCTTAAATTTGGGAAACTAAAACAAATTTAATAACACCAGAAAAATATTATATACAGAAGAACAAATGAGATATTAACAGGTTTATATGGGATTGGAAAGTTGGTATAGCGAGGGTTAAACTGCACCAGGGAAACGGAAGTGAAAGGAAAAAAACCAGTACTGAGCAGTTTCAAAACAGCGGTGGCCATGTGGTTGGTGGGTGGCGGGAACCAAGCTGAGCCAGTCAGCGTAGCCGTGGCGAAATCCATGCGCGGGCAGGACCTGAGCGCAGCACAGCACAGCACACAGCGTTGGGGCGGTTGGGCCGGAGCACACCGGCGGCAGGGACGAAGCAGCAGCGCTCAGTAGCAGCAAAGGCAGTCCCGTGTGGCGTGGGGGGTCACAGTGGTAGTAGCATGGATCCGAGCAGATCCAGGTGCTGGTGAAAGACAAGAAAGTCGGTACTCGCGGGTTAGCAACCGGCAACGCAGATCTGGAGCCAAGGCACAGATGGGGCGTTTGCCTACATGCCAAGAAGAAGCAAAAGCCCTGAGTGAGAGCAAGCCCCGAGCCAGCCACAAGCCACCAGCCAGCCCGGAAGTACCCCAGTGCCCAGGCGGCTCTTAAAGGGATGGAGAGCCCCCCAAAGTTTTCACAACCAATGAGATGTGCGAATGTAAATGGGAGGAATATATCACGATTGGTCCTTTTAAAACAAACCAGTTTTTCTAATTGAACCGTTTTTTTCTAACCCAGGACAGGGTCAGAGGACGCTTACTAACCGTATTCAGGAATAGCCTTAGCTGTAAACAGGATCGATACTGCCCACACGTAGCTGGATTAACCAGGATAACCAGCTCCTTTCCTACAGCTCTTGCTGGTTAGTTGTGAGAAAGGTTCGTTACAATTTTCTTCTTAAGGGTGAGGCCTAATAAAAGCATCTTTGTCTGGAAATACCGATGCTTGGGGACAGCTTTTTCCCGCTGTGGGAATTCAGTAATGCCTTAGAGATGATACAGCATAGGAGGTTATAGGCATATGAAACAACATTCAAACTTAAAATCACAGTGGTGGCATTTCCAATTGAAAGTGTGGAGAGGGGTCTAATTTATTTTGATTTTCTCAGCAGTTTACAGTGCCAGACCTCGGGTGGTACCTGGATAGCTCTGTTAGACATTTCCTTGAGCTACTGTCACGTCTCTCAACACCCAGGAGTTAAAATATCAAATGTTTGTAATACTAATTTAATGTAAGCTTTAAGGTACTTTGGTTTTATAAATGTAGTACAATTTGAATAATATATTTTTCTAAACATACAGAGGTACTAAGTTGCTCACAGAAAGGTACTGTCATGGTTAAGATACTGCTTCTGACATTCAATACTTCTAAGTGAGAAGCAAAAGTTTCCTAGTACTAAGTGAATAGGCTGACTCTGCCTCGGCTAGTGACTCTTGGTTATATCGAATTCAGTCAGATGCCTGGCACAGGTCACAGAAACTCAGTGTCAACAAAAAAGGCAATAATAGAATGGCTAGGGGGTTTTTGTAAGTGTACAATTTTTAAACACCTTAGTAATCTGCCTTTGTAAATATTCAGAGATAATACATTGCCATCCTTGTATATATGAGTTTATAATAGGTCTGAGATAAAGCGATAAATTTATACCTTGTTGATGTCAATGAGATTTTTGTTAATGTTTTCAGTCAAATCGGTATGGATGCACTGGCTCTGTAGAGGAAAATGCCCAGCTGAGTTTTGAATATTATTGTACAATTACTTCTCGAGGTACTTAAAAATTATTTACAAAGTAAATTACATACTTCTCTGAAATTTATAGAAAGATTGCAGCTGACTTCACATTTGGAATAAGCTATCAAAGACATTTGTTCAAGCTGCAGTATACAAGCTATTCTACGCCCCAAAAACTTTGGTTATTGAACCTCTTTTGCTGGGAGATAGTTCTGACCAAGTAGATCAAGCTATACATTTAATTCAGATTTGTTTTCTCTGCAATATGTTAATAATGAAGTTATCTCCCAAATGTGGAGTGTTGACTTGCTGGTCCAACAGTAGGGATGGTATTAGCAAAACAATACTGGCAGCTTTCACTTCTTCAACATTGTGTATGTTGAGTTTATAGCAATAAAACTGTGTCTGGACTGTTCGGTTCTGTGTATTCCCAAGACCTTAAATCACCTTGTTTGCAAGCTGCTTGTTGCTGATGATACCGCCCTCATTGCCCACACAGAAGCAGCTCT
>NW_010422970.1:0-816 GCF_000710305.1 Buceros rhinoceros silvestris
TCCTTATCTCAACTCTTCTTCTGCACATCAAGCATGAGGGAGTGTCTCTGGTAGAGGAAAGTAGGTTTTATTTCTCCACAATTAAATGCAGATGTTGCCCTTCTTGTCCTGGCTGTAGTGCAGCAGCAATGTGTGGTGAGCATCAGAATCAATGCTGGCATTGGCAGCTGCTTTGTTCTCGCACTTTTCAGCAGTAGCAAAACTCCCTGCAGAGCCATTCCCTGAGCTCTGGTGTCCAAAGGTTCCTCTCCAGGTAGTGGCAGACTCCTCTTGCCACTGGCTATGAGCTGGAAGCTCTCAGGAGAGCCTGGCAGCGTGTTGGGGTGCCTGTGTACACATTCTCCCTGACCGTGTCCTCGCCCTGTCTCTGGCGTTGGTCATTAATGAGTCTGTGGCCTGCAGAAGTGGAGAGCAAGGGGCTGGGGGTGGTGATGGACAAGCAGGAGGTGCCATGGCAAGAGCAGCTGGAGGTTGTCACAATGAAGGTTGCAAGGGACAGTTGAGCACACTGCGTCCGGGCTCACAGCCCGTGTGGAGGTCTCCAGCGGGCAGCAGATCCAGCACAGCTCAGCCAGGCAGAGCCAGGCTGCCGGACACACGCACGCACCATGCAGGGAAGGAAGGTGAAGCTCAGCGAGCACGTTCAGCAGCTGCACGCTGACATGGCCTTGCAAGGTGCTGCCCCTTTGGCTTTGCGGGGATGACCCGGGGTGGGTGGGTGGCTCTTGGTCCCCTCTTCACCCTGCGTGGTACCAAGGGCACCTTAATGTCCTGCAGAGCAAGGGAGGAGGGTTTTCACGCAGCTGTGTGAGAAGC
>NW_010422970.1:971-1416 GCF_000710305.1 Buceros rhinoceros silvestris
ACCTCCTCCGCTGGTCCTCTGGAGGAGGTGGCAGCACAGGGCAGCCATAGGATGTGACCATCCCCATAGCACAAGTTCTCTTGCTCACAGCCCGAGAGAGCTCTTTCCTGCCTCCAACACCATGAGCTGCCCAGCCTCGAGCCTGGCAGAGTGGAGAAGCTCCTGGCCATTGCTCTGTCCACGAAGATGGTGGAGGTAAGGTCGGGGTCTGGCAAGCATCAGAGCACACAGCGGAAGGACCCGGTGCCAGCACAATGACAGCCTGTCAGGGCTGGTGCAGCAAGACATGGGGTGTCCCCCTGTGGTGCCGTGGGTGCCTTTCCAGGGCAGGGCCCATCCGTGCAGGTCCCCTCTAACTCCCTGAACAGATCCTCTGTCCTGGCAGAGCTCCTGCAAGTCCCCAGGGCTGCCCAGGTTCCTGGCGGGTCCAGCTGCAGCCCTGGGA
>NW_010422970.1:1766-2055 GCF_000710305.1 Buceros rhinoceros silvestris
CGCCCCGCAGCAGACGCCCACCACTGCCTCAGCCCAAGCAGTGACCCAGAGCAAAGCCCTCCCAAACCCCGTCCTGCCAAGGGAGTCCCAGAACAACTGCTCAGCCTCCTCGGCTCTACCCTGGAGGGAGTTTTCTAGGCAGGACCCCCTTCTCCTGTGGGTGCCTGGCGAGCCCTGCCCCCACCCTGACAAACACTCTCATTGCCCATCCAGGAGGCCCAGGAGAAGCTCCGGGCCAAGCTCTACAGGCAGGTGAACACTGCCAACATGCTGCTGTACCAGCTGAGGC
>NW_010422970.1:2230-3089 GCF_000710305.1 Buceros rhinoceros silvestris
GGTCTCGGGACGAGCTGCAGAGGCAGCTGCAGCAGCTGCAGTGTCAGGAGGAGCTGGAAGAGAAGTGGCAGCAGAAGCAGGGGCAGGTACTCAGGACCTCTTGTTGGGGTAGCAGCACCCACCGGGGGCTTTAATCCAAGCCCTGCACCCTCCAGGTATGTGGGATTTCTTGAAGAAAATGGACATGTAATGGCCAATCCAGAGACTTCAGAGACTTATTTTGGGTCAGCAAAACTATGATTTTAGCAGAACTTTGGTTCTCAGGCCTGCTTGAAGTTAGCAACACTACTGTTTGCAAAGGTCTTTGTTTAAAACTGCTGAAAGGCAAGAATCTGAGCCAAGGTCATGGATCGGGAAGCGATAGATGATACGTTGTCACCTTCTGCAGGGGCTGTGGAAAGTCCCTAGTGATGTAACTAAGGGATGGATTGGTGGCGACTCTATACATAATTAATAACAGCTAACAAATCCTAATGCTTAGATATGATGTAATGGTATTTACTAACAAATTAAGCAACAAATCATAATGTTTAAACATGATGTAATGGTGTTTAATGATACATTGACTATGGTATAAGTATAGAGCTATCCAGGGAACAAACTTTGGCATTTGCTGATCAGACTGGTCGTGTAGCAGTGTCCGTGACTTCTGCGTCGACACAGGTGGGCGTTGGGCTCGGCACGTGGGGTCACCCCCCTTTGTGTGTGTGTGTCCCAGGTGATTCGCCAGCTAGAGAACAACATCGAAAAGATGGCCACAGAAATCCAGGCTTCTGAGAAGGTGGCTGCCCTCCGCCTGAAGCTGCAGGATGTCCTGTGGAAGGTGAGCTCCCCCCCACCGTGATGTCGTCCCTCCTGC
>NW_010422970.1:3185-3468 GCF_000710305.1 Buceros rhinoceros silvestris
TCCCCGTGCTCCCCTCCGCCCCCTGTCACAGCACCAGGAAGCCCTGGGGCTCAGTGGGGTGATGTGCTGTGGCTCCCTGTGTCCCAGGGGCTGGCCCACCTGCCTTAGCACCAGGAGCGCCTTGAGGAGATGACCAAGCTGTATGATGGTGAGCTGAGAGACCTGGAGCTTATGGCCTGGGAACACACACAAGGCTGCTGCTGCAACCAAGGTGAGATGGTCCGAGGCACCTTGGGGCCCTTTCTCACCCTCCAGAGCTCCCAGACGGCACCACGCGCCCAGG
>NW_010422971.1:0-277 GCF_000710305.1 Buceros rhinoceros silvestris
GGGGGGCCGGTGCCGCGCTCCACTCCCGGGCGGGGTGGGGGGTCCGCGCTGAGCGCCGTCCGCTGTCGCCCCGCAGGAGGAGCTGCCGCTGCCCCTGGAACACTTCCTGCAGAGGATGGCCCGGAGACCCCGGCCCCAGCAGTTCTTCGGCCTCATGGGCAAGCGAGATGCCGGTGAGCGGGGCGCTCGGTCACCCTCGCATACCTCTTCTCCTAGCGCCGCTCCAAAGTTCTCGGCGGGTGTCACTCCGTTTTACTATGTTTAATCTTTCTCACAA
>NW_010422971.1:490-22284 GCF_000710305.1 Buceros rhinoceros silvestris
ACAGTAAAGTGCTAAATGCACATTAATTACAGCATGTAAGTACCAGTAAGGAGTGTCACAATAATTTAGGGTCGGCAACTGTGCCGGATGTGGAAATCTGCTGTATGTACAATTATTGCCATGTTTTCAACGTGTCTTCTGACCCCAAAATTGATCTAAGAAATTGAAGCTAAACAGATCAAAAATTATGTGCGTTTAGCTAAAACATGTTTTTATGGTCTCTTCAAACAGAAATGCAGTTGTAAATGATCACCTGAATTTCCCTTAAGTGGAATATGTGTAGAGTAGTTTCTGTATTTGACTCCTCAAAGCATTGCAGTAGCATCTTTGTATATTGCAATCCTTTTTCAACAACTCTTTTTCGTTTTTTTTCTTTCCTTTCCTCTTCTGATCAGGATATGGCCAGATCTCTCACAAAAGTAAGTTTAAAAAATACAAATTTTAACTAACTATTAGAAGATATTCAAATAGGGAATAGTGTATTTGAGGGGATTAGCTAGAAAGTGACTGGGCTTCAGTTAAGGACCAGTAGCACTGCTTTTATTAAAGGATTGGAAACCCACCAGTGCAGTTGTGAGCCTGTACCTCATCTGAGCTGCCGCAAGCTTTCAGATTTCAATCCACACTACTGTGTGGATGTTGCAGCTCTCTCTTATTTCCCATGGGGAAGATTCTGTAAGCCTTTCTCATAGGCAAGGCAGGCTTACTGCCAGACTCGGAGAGTAGCAATTAAGACAGAAAAATCTGGAAAATTAGAACAGTGAATTCCCAAATCCCCAAGAACAATTCCATGGGAGAGCCCATGTCATCACATGCGAGATACTGTATCTGTGCTCTCAGCATTCTCTGGGTGGAAAATCAGACCTCGCTCACAGCAGGGGCTGATTGATGATGTGCTGCCACATAGACAAGCACATCCTGCCCCATTGATAATCACGCCTTACTTTGCTTCTGTGTAACACCAGGAGGGAGATGGTATCGGCAGTGTGGGGTTGCCTTGTTCTAAACAGTGATAGGTTTGTTCTCTGAATTTATCTGAAGATGCTTAGATGGGAACCGGAAGACTTTTAATAAGTATAAATAATCTTGTGTTCTGTGAGACCTCCTGTCCACAGAGATCAGTAACTGTCCCAGTGTTCTGTAGCCACAAGATTTTATCACTAGGATTATGTATTGAAAGACCAGTTAAAGAGTTTGATACAAAGCTCATGCCAAATAACCTGATGACTAAAGTAAAAAAATAATAGCTTTCTGAAGCTGCTTCACCTTGATTGAATACCTGTGAGGTCTGAGGATCATTTGTCTTGCTTTGCCAAGCAAAATTCTTTCCAAAGTGAAATTTCTAAGTTTGCCTCAAAAGCCAGTTTAGAGAAGAAAGGATGGTTCCTTTTCATTCCTTATCTGAAAGTATAGCTACCACTGTGTGTTGTAGGCCAAAACTTGGAGTAATTTATCCTCTATGCGTCCAGTTCCTTGAGCTCTACTAATGGGACAGGAAGGTAGTATCTGAACTCATAAATATTCCAAAAATAGAGCCAGACTGTCTAGCTCAGACGTGTCCAGACATAGAGTCCCATTGGCTTTCTCTCCAGTACGGATCTGCCTGACCTGTGAGGAAGATTTTTTTCTTCCATGTCACAGAAAAATCCACCAGCGGGTAGACATGACGCATCACACAGAAGCAGGCACTGCCTTCTTGAGCGTTTGCTCAAATCAATAGGAATTGTACTGGGAGAGGAATAAGAACCAGTAATTGGCCGCTGTTTTTCCATTATACTTACAAAACAAAAGGCCTATCCTGGTTAATGAGATGTCCACTAACTGGCCTGTGCCTTGTCTAACCTGTTTAGTCTGATTAGTCAGACCGATGTTTGCTCTCCATTGCCTCAGAGTGGTGTGGACAACTAGTCTGAGCTCATGTCTTCCTTCCTCTCAAGAACATGTTTTCTTTAAATCCTGCCTATTTAAACTGTATTAAACCACCCCCAAATATATCTTTTTCAGGGCATAAAACAGACTCCTTTGTTGGACTTATGGGCAAAAGATCTTTAAATTCTGGTATGTATATGACTAAATCTGGTACGCAGTGATATACAGCTTCTTCATTCTGTTGCCTCTTTGTTCTCTCCCAGTGGATGGAAGAAGCAGTCCTTATGCAGTGTACACCCAGGGTTCCCTGAAAAAGGATCAGGATTTTCCTTGTTAACCAAGGTATTTCAGGGTCTGCTTCTCTCCAGTGCTTGAGATGATCAAGCTGGTCTGAGCTGCAGGCAAGGTCAGGTAAAAGTTCCCAGGGCCCTTTCTTTACTGCTCTGTCCTTGCTGGCAGCAAATTCAGCCAGTTCCCAAAGTGTTAATACAAAAAAAAAAGATTTTTACTAATAAATCAAGAAAAAATCAGAGGCTGAAAACGTACACCTCATTTAAACTTGGGATCCAAATCCAGATCTCCCCAGGTAAAGCGTTATCCTCATCACCTCTGGAGATCATTATTCCTCAAAATTGGAACAGCAGTTAGAAGAGCAGGGATCTGACGTTAACACCACCTCATTGTGCAGGTCAAGCTGTTAAATATTCCCAGCCTCTTCCAGCCTTCCTTTTTCCCTAAAAAATAAAATAAAATAGCAACAAGCATTTTAAGCTTTGAACTGATACTGTGGATTTGTGTTATTTTTTCCATGGCATCCACATAAGGCAGAATCCTCCTCCCTCACGCACACAACCCCTGTGGGCAACTGCTGACTGCCAATAGCTCTAGCTTCCCTGTGCTGTAGGGCTGCGCTGAGGAAATCCCTCACCGTGAACCATAAAGTGCCAGTTAGATCCCCAGAATAGGAATTGAAAAAATAAAAACCCTTGCAAGTGTTTCATGTCTCTGAAATAGTTCTCACTGTTTTGTTAAATGGATGATAAAAGTTAAATTACTAGCTGACATCTTTATATTATGTGGATACACGCTGTGATCTATATTCTGCAATTATGGTTGTCAGTAGCTTTTATTTTCAATTAAAACCTGCTCAGACTAGTAATATTGCTCTCTGCATCATTTTGCAAATTGCTATGTATCATGAATAACTTTGCACAATTTTATCTGTGGTGGCAATAGCTATTAATGCGTAATACCTGTAAATATATCTGCTATCACAAAAGTAAATAGTCTGGAATTAACAGAGTTTGGTTTCCATTTGAGTTGCATTTACATTAATATGGGAATGTAAAATACAGCAAATGTTTAAAAAAGGTAAAGGTTTTATTGTCCTAATTTCAAAAAATTGCTGGTGTAGTCAGGATACTGTTATGTGATGTTTGTAACAAAGGAGAATAATGGAGTTGTACCCTCTCAGGCTATGTAATACCCGCCTGACAGGTAGAACTAGATTTCATTGCTTTTCTGTCCAGTTCCCTTGGAGTGAAGAGGTAAGAAGTTGCTGCTGCTCCTCTAGAGAAGATGAGTCCTAAGGACTGTATAATGGAAGTAAAATCAGGAGTATGCACTAGGACTGTACTTACTTCTCTCTACTGAAAGGTGTTTAACTGGACAGGAGCTTTACTTGGTGCCATGCCTTGGTGCTGTGGTTTTCTCCTTCTGCAGAAAGCCCCTGAGTCCCCTGGCAATGTGTAGGAGTTTACACTGTCCGCTGCTGGGTTTAAGTGTGGTGCACAAAGCAGGGTACTGGGATGCTGTTGTCTCAGTCCCTGGCTTGGCAAAAGGAGGTCTGACACTGGCTGTCTGCCAAGATGTGCTGTCTGTTGGGTGAATGCTCCAGGTAAAGCAGTCACATGAACAGTAAGGATTCTTTAACAATCCATTCTGAGAGAGTGAGCTCAACTGATCTTGAATTTAACCTGGTGAAAATTGAAGTATTATTAATTTAAAATGGTTGCTGATCCAAAATGCCAGCTCCCTGCAGGATGCAGTGCTGAATCCCCCTCAAACTAGCTGTGTGTTTGCATGCACTAGTCAGGTGTGCATACACCCTGGGAGAGCAACCCTCCCTGGGGGGTGGAAGCAAAGACGACTCTGGTGACCAGTTACATCACTCTGGGTCAGGCTCTGCCCAAGAAGGGCTCTCTGGGTTTCTGTCTCATTTTAAAAGAGCAAGGAGGAGAGATTTATTGCTGCTTAATGTTAAGTATGTTATTGAAGACTATTTTAGGCTGTAGCTAGCCCACAGGGTCTAGTCTAGTCTGAGGTTTGCTTAGCTTTTTTTTTCCTGCAGGTTTTAGTAAAAGGTATCACTGTGTGTAAGGCTTGCAGACAGGGAGGGTTTGAAGCTGGCAAAGGGCTGACTCTGCAGAACAGAAGGTGGGCGTATCGGTGCAGAAAGCCTCTACACAAATTGATCTGAGTGCTCAGAGCCCATCAGTTAGATTGGATTACTGGGAGGTAAAGAGGCTATAAGTTAATGCTGCTTTAAGCGGTGTGATTAGACAAGAGGTAGAACACCCTGCTCAGACCTTCAGCCCTCTGGAGAATAGTGTAGTCTGAGGTGTAAAACCAAATCAAAGCAGCTTGGAGTTGACACTCATCTCAGTTCCAAACATGCCAGTGGGCGCTGGTGGTGACCCAGCAGGCTGCAGGTCTCTGATAGTTTCTTGTGCTTGCTGGGGTTTATGCAAGGCTGCACCATGGGCTTCATTTTGCTTCATTTTTTGCAGGGTCCTCTGAAAGGAGCATAGCACAGAATTATGAACGGAGGCGTAAATGAGACATTCCCGCACATTATTTATTAAACTTCATTTGTTCCAATGGCCAATGCAGTGTAATATAAACTAACCACTGTATGGAATAGTAATTTATTTAATAATAATCGATGGGGTTGGGGTTTTTTCCTTGAGTTGTACATTCAATAAAATGATTATTTTTCATATTGTAGCAGCGATACGTGTTGTGTAGGTTCATTGTGGTTCTGAAAGGACCAGCAACCCCAGTGACGTCTCACAACAAATTACATTGTTTGATATGACCTGTAAAGTTATGTTCACTAAAAGAAAATATTCTTTCGTTCATTAAAAGCGAGTCTATCAGCTTCACAGGCAGTGCAGAACAAAGCTGATGTACAGTCTAGTGCCTCAATTTGTTTTCATGGTTTATAATGTACTGTAATTTCCATATCCAAAAATATATTTGTATCGTTGCAGCATGTTTTATGTTTTGTGACTACGTATCTATATATTGAAAAGGGGGGGCGGGGGGTGGGTACGGTTAGAATATGAAGCATTCCATATCCAAAAATATATTTGTATCGTTGCAGCATGTTTTATGTTTTGTGACTACGTATCTATATATTGAAAAGGGGGGGTGGGGGGTGGGTAAGGTTTGAATGGGAGTCTGAGGTCTTCATTTCATAGTCTGGAATTTTATGATGGTAACATTTTAAATAAAAACTACTCTGGGGGTTTTGCAAAATATTTTCTTTGGTGATAGTGATGGAGTTATTTCCCATGTTGGTCCGGAATGACACTTGGCTCCAAGCAACAGTGCTCTGAGACTGGAAAGAAATACCAAATGAATGACTTCCTTTTGCAGGCAAGCTGTGAGTCTCCTAGTGCGGGTTTGGTGAATGGTTTGGGGGATTTGCTCCTGGAGACAGGCATTTCTGGGATTGCTCTGGTTCATACAAGGTGTCGTCCATCCTAAACCCAATCAAGAAGTGTATTGACTGAATGAAAAATGCCCAGTGTAGCCTCCAGTACCAAGTGGAATAAATTGCTGTGAAATTCACCCACTATTGCAGGTTTATTATTTGAAAGCCAAGCTTTTAATAAATTCTTGCCCTCAGATTCACAGTAAAAGCACCTGTTGGCTTGAATCCATGCAGTATAAGAGAAAAAAAAGTGAGTGTAATTATCTTTTTAATTAAAATGTCTGGTTGCTCTATTTCCAGGACAGTCCCAAACTGCTACATACATCTCACCAGATGCCAATGCATCTGGAGATCTATATTCTTCCCACCTGCTGAAAGCTATACACTCATGTGAGCTTTCATCACAGATGAATCAGCAGTGAAAACAGCCAGCATATACAAAACAAGTTTCAAAATAAGCAATAAAATGTAATTAACTGATTGTTGTTTTCCATTTTGGAAGCGAACTTGGCAGCCTCCATTTTCAAGTTTACCTGGGGCATCTCCACAACTGCACCCATTAAGAGCGGGTGGGCATAAGACCTCCCTCCTGCTAGGTTAGGAGCAGCACCTAAGCCTGCCCATGCTTTAAGCAGCTCCCTCTTCCAACTGAATGGGAGCTGGCTCTAGTGAAGTTGGAGGCTACATGGTGGAAAATTGAGGCAGACTTGTGATGGGCACCATACTTGTGTGAGACACTGGTTTTACTTGTGCTCTGCCAGCTTTTCATCCTGCCAGGGCTAATTTTCAGGCTAATAAACTTCTGTATGATCTCCTGCTGAGCTCAATGAGGGGGGAAGCTGATTGCTGGGTTAACAGCATAGCGGGACTGTGGAAATGCATGTTAAAAAATGCTCAGTGAAGGGTAAAAAGAAAGAAAAAGCTTTAAAATGCTGTTCCCCATGCATGGAGGCCTGTGGAGCTCCTAGAGCTCCCAGGCTGCATGTGCTGAATTATAAGACACAGAGAGGAAAGAGATAGCCCTGCTGCTCAGTCCCTGCAGCCTGCACACCTCATGAAGCTCCCTGCAGAAGCAACCACTGCAAACAGATTTGCATCCAAAGCCATACGAGACAGAGTAGGCTTTAAGTGTTTGGAGGATGGCACAGGTGATAGTTAACAGGGTCCAGGAAAGGGCTGTGACTGAATTTTCTGGCAAAACCATAAAATCATAAAATGATCTCGCTCAGCTGACTGGCCACACTTCTTTTGATGGAGCCCAGGATATGGTTGGCTTTCTGAGCTGCGAGCACACATTGCCAGCTCATGTGCAGCTTTTCACCTACCAGTACCCCCAAGTCCTTCTCCACAGGGCTACCCTCAATCCCTTTATTCTCCAGCCTGTATTGATACTGGGGATTGCCCTAGCCAAGGTGCAGGACCTTGCACATTGCCCCACTTCTCAGCTCTGTCAAGGTCCCTCTGGATGGCACCCCTTCCCTCAAAGCACATAAACCACACCACCATTGTTTTGCCTAGAAGAAAAGGCTGATCCTCCAGCATCAAAACATTCTCCTGTTATATGTCTGTTTAATGAGTGGGTTTAATTTGGCATGTGAATCAAATCATTTAATTTCTCATAGAAAAATAATGTCAGATTTGCCTTAATGTAGGTTTTGAACAATAAGATTAAAATTGGCATTGATTTATGTGTTTGTATAAACATATGTTCCAAGCTAGAAATAAGTCAAGCACACGCTGAAAGTCACAGCCTGAAATGTTCCAATTGACTCTTCCAACAATAGAAAAACCTTCTCATCATACTTCAGTGCTGGCGGGGACCATTTGGCTGAGCTGTGCCTCGTGAGGGCTGTGGAGCTGTGCCTGCCCAGCCGGCCCAGGGCAGGCATGCAGGTGTGTGAATTGCACACATCTGCAGCCATGCAGCCCAACAGCTGCCTGTACCCACTGTGGGCTCATCCTGTCACCCTCCTAGCCCACACATTAGTCCCCACAGACATCCTGGGATCCTGGAGACTCAACAGGAATTCTTACGCTTATACCTTTTCAGCCTTTAGCAGTAAGTGATACAGTCTATGCATTACTGAGTACTTTTAAATAATTTCAGAGGTCTTTAATCTCCCTTTTGAGTCTCCTTCAGCTTTTAAACCCTTCTATATGTCGGGCAGCATTGTTTGCAGCCCTGGGCCACCCATGCCTTGGATCACTGCATGATGCCAGCTCTCCAGCTCCACTGCAGGCTTTGGAAAGGGTTTCGCTAAATCCTGTGCCACCCCTGCAACAGCCAGCCATGACCATGACACAGACTTAGCTCTTTTTCAGTGGCAACAGTCTGACATCCCTCAGGCTGCGTAAGCTAATCATTAACACTGCAGCGAGGGTATCTGTCAGCAAAGTGCGAGTACGTTTTAAACAAAGCAATGAAAATCTTTCTAGGAAGTCAGCACAGAGAATAAACCCAAGATGATGCTGGTAACTGTCCCCACTGGAGAGGTGCTACAGGCAGTTTGACGTCACAGCTCACCTCCAACATGATCTCCCCCTTTTTACTTTTCCCCCACAAATACATAATTCATCTGCATCATGAGAGCTGGCTGCTCTTCTGGTAGGCACTGTCTCCCTCCCACACAGGCACTCCCCTTCCCTCAGACGAAGGATGCTGAAGTCAGGCTCTCAGCAGCCTGCCTTGCCAAGTGTGACCCCGGGGACCATCAGCTCCATCCATCATCTCTATCTGTCTGGCGTTGCTTGGAGACTGGTCCTTCATGGTGCAGATGCAGCCAAACTCACCCTGGGGAGCCAGAACCACAGTATACACACAGCCCGTTATGAACGGGGGAGCTGGGAAGGGGGCTGGCCCCTTGTATGCATCTTGGCAGGGGAGCTTGGGCTTTGCAGTGGTTGCCACCCTGCTGCCACGAGCCAGTCCTTTGATATCTTCACATTAGTAGGCTGGTATTTTTCAGCATGGTCCTAACTGAAAGAAAAGGAAGAATCTGGAAACATCTGGCCACAGGGATCTTTGTGGGGAACCCAGCCCCCAGCCGTCATTAGCTAAAGCAGAATAACATCAAGACAGCTTTTTAAATTATTAATGTAATTCTTAAAAATGCTTTTTATTCAGAGTACACCAGTAGCAGCTCTTTCAGAGCTACCAAAAGCCATTATTTAAATGCAGACTTTGTCCCTGTACCTTCTTAAACTACAGCTTAGATAACTGCTTTAACATAAAGAGATAATGAGCAAGTCCCAGAGCAAACTTCGTTAATGACCAAATTTTCCTTGATGAGCCTGAACAGTTCCCTTAGCTGTAATATCACAGACTGCATTAACAATTATCTCCCAGAGCACCAGGGTGAGAGTACACAGTGGCTCCTTCCCTGGAGTGGTACTGTGTCAGGATACAAGGATACAGCTCCACGTCCTCCCAGTACCTCCAAAATGGCTCGCTTCCCTTTAGAGAAAATAGTCATTACTGGAAAAGTAGGGATTTTTAATTTTTTTTCCTTCCTGTTAGCAAGTATACAAATATTCTCAAACCTATCTACATCTCTCAGGGAAGGCAAACAGACTCTTTTTGTATTATTCTCATGATGTTTTTGAAAGAGCGTAGATTTGAAACATTTATCAACAGAAGAGGCATCTGGGCTGTATGAAATTCATTACGATATTAATTAAAAATTATCACTGCCCCATCCCTGTTAGATATCTGGTTTCTATCAGAATAAAACAACAACTCATCAGATCCAAAACTCCTTTTTGAAGGAAGGTCCTTAGAGCATGTGCAACAAACATTCTCTCTTGTTTTCCATATCCATCTCCAAATTAAACAATATCACCACTTAATGCATATAGAAGAAATTAATGTTAACCATCTTAAAAAGCCAAACACTTCACCTGCCACAGTGCTTCATGCTTTCCCGGAAGCCTGGAGGGAGGAAGCCTGGCAGGGTGAGGTGGCTTGACCAGAGGTGAGAACAGTGGCTGAGCTAGAAATGCAACATACACCCTGTACCTAACTGGCCACTTCTGCAGGGTACCTCCTAAGAGCAAAGAAGCTTAGAAACCTGAGGAAATTATAAAATATAAGCTTGAATGTTGAGAATATCTCTGGCAAATATAAAAAAAATGCACATTCTCTCTTCCCCCCCATCTAAAGTGTTTCTTACATTGTTATTTCAGTGGCACAGCTGTAAAGGAGTTAAAAGACATACCTGCACCAGCATATGTCAGCATACTTTTAACATTGCCTTATACATGAACTAGTTTGTATTGAAAACACCTAACTGAGCAACAGAAGAATACCTTTAATCACAGACATTCAATTTTGGCACTCAGAAATGCTTTTTTATTTTCACTGTTCTAATACTCAACTATAGGCACATTGTAATTCTGTGTACTAAACCACTAAAACTCAAAGCGATACCCTCTGGAAGCAAATATTGCTTGGAGAAGACACACATTAATTACTGAAAGAACATACATACACAGTGTGTCTATATAAAGACTGCATTTAAAAGCGAAAGTTAGAAGTAAAATTGGGTTGGAACAGAATCAAACAATGGTGACAGATTTTCTGCATATCTGTGCAAAAAATAGGCTATATTTGTGTCTGTTAAGTCATATGATGGGTACGACTGAGAAATGAAGTTTTCAGTGTGATAGAAAAGAGGTATTTTAAGAGTTATTTTGCATATACCTCCAGTTACCTGTTTGTAGATGAAAAGATTTGCATATGCATTTAGCTGAGTTTTCTTATTGATCATGTGATGTATATATATATACTTGAGTATATACCACATAGCTAAAGAGATAATGTTGCTTGCTGTTTCATTTTCCAGATATATTTTATTTTTGACATACCACCCTGTGGTGGATTATGGGGCACTGGGACTACACCCAGAAATATAGATGATGTGTTTATTTAAAAATAAGGTGTCTGGGGCAGCCAGGCAAGACTGATTCTATTTCAGTGCAGCCCTATGCTTCACCAAAGCGGGGAGAGCTGAGGAGAGGGTTGAGTTTGGCAGAGTGAGGATGAGGTGGCTGGACAGCACTCCGTAGCAGTGCTGTGGGACTGTGCTAACACCCATGGCATGGTCCCACCTACAGCTCAAGAGTGCATGGGTCCTGGTGCCACACTGGGTGCTGTTTTGAGTGACCTTGTTTTATGAAAATCATCTGGAAAAGAAGGTAGAACTGCACAAAATGTTTTCCTCATTACGCTTCTCTATGCACACAGTTACCAGAGCAGTCACGGGGCATTAGCAGCCCAAACAGAGGGGATCTAGCTCGGCAGCATCTATGGCAGACAGGAATAGCTCTCCAGGCACCCTTCAGCTCTGTAAAAGCAAGCCCTTCACCCACTGGGGAAACATTTCCCAAGCTGAAGACTCCAACTGCCAAGGAAAGGAAGAGGAGCTGAATTTCCAGCAGGGAAGCAGATCATCCCTCTGTCCCATGCACACAGCTGTGCCAGCAAGAGTTATTCACCCCTTTTATTTCCATGGAATGAGTCACCACTATAACTACATTAAATATATGAACAGCTGAGGTTTAAAGCACCTGCCTCAATTCAGTGCTCAGAGTCCAAGAAGAGTGAGTTTATTCACTTATCTTCTCAAGTGTTTTCTAAAGAAACATGTGTTTTACCACCACCACTGGTATTGCTGAATCTGAAGCGCACAGTATACCTGCGTGGCAAAGGAGGTGATTTATTGCACAGAGTAAGGAACACAGATCTCATCCGGCATTTACCATTACAACGGCAAAACGAATTTGGGCTGGAGCACTTTCCAGCTCAAACGACTTACATCTATTGGCAAAAAGAAGCTTTGCTGCAGAACAAAAAGTAAAATTGCCATAGAAAACAATACCAGATACCAAAATGATAAATTCACTTTGCCTCCCATCATAAGTGTTTGTACTGAATGTAAACCAATGAGCCCGTTACACATTATACATCAGGGCAAGTGTTAGGGCTCAAGCAGACTTTCTTCAGTATTGATGTGATATTATCAGTACATTTCAAAGGTATTTATTTATCATTAGTAATTTTACAGGTGGACTACACAGCCAAATGAAACTGCTTATTCTTTTTCCCTTTGCCAAGCAAAACAATTGTTTTGTAATTTTTAATGCTAGTTCTTCCAAAAACTTGATCAAGAGTCTCCTTGAGAAAGACAACCAGTACCAGGGCAGTACTGCTACATCTCACTTCCTCTGATGTTCTCCACAGGTGCCATGTCCTCGAGTCATGTGATACATGAGTCTCACATTTTATGCTGAAAAAGAAATAAAGTTTCCAGGCAATAGGTTAAGTGAAAAAATTTTAAATTATTCAGAAAGGAGAAGAAAAGATGCAGGTACAGTCTTTTATAAAATTGTATGGGGTTGATTTTTTTTTCTTTATAATTGAGCACCTGGCACTGTCAGCACTGCATATGCTTGTACATTAGAACTCAATCACAGATTCTACAAACCATCAAAACTCTGGTGGAAAAAGTGTCACCTTGTGTTAGTTACTCCCTTTCTCTGCAACTTTGCAGAACACTGAAACTCTATTCTGTAGATTTTTTTCTGTATTGCAGAAGTTACCTCTTACCGTGGAAACCCAACTATGTCCTCTGTGGGATTTTCATCCCCACCTTGTTGTTCTGTTAATGGCTTCATCAGCATAGACATTGTCACATCACTGCTGTGACAACAGTCCCCAAACAGAATGGGTGCACACCATATTGGTTTGGTCCAACAAGCCCAAGAGCATGGCCAAAGACAGGTGGGAGCTCACTTTTGTCACAGGCCTACCCCTGAGTGCGCAAAGAGAAGTCCCATCTTCAGAAAAAAACACATTTCACATAAAAATTGTTGAAAGTCTTTCTTCACCACAAAGGATGCTCTTAAAGATTTTCTCTGTGCTTCTTGGGAGGACTTTTGCTTCAAAATGTCAGCTGTTTGGTCAGCTATTAGAATTTTAAAGAAAAGAATTTTCACCTTCCTGGCATACAAAAGGAACTGTCACGGAGTGTTTTTTCTTTCATCTTTTTTAGGTTTTTTGGGTTGAACACTCAACGGTGATGTTAAAGTATAGATCCTGCAGAAAATAAGAAACATTACTTCTATTTGTACTAGAGATTAGCAACTTTATCTGAAGGTGATATTTCAGTGGTCTGAGATTCAGAGCAATCAAGCCACAAGTTCTTTGGTTATCAAAAAAAAAAAACAACTTTTTTTTTTTAAGTGTAATGGGTTACATTATATCATGAAATGTTTTCTTATGAGCTATGCAAGTTCTTTCTTAAAAGAAACTGTTAGCAGGGGACCACCAGCACTGCCTGTCAGCCATAGCCTCCTCTCTCCCCCAGATTTTACTGACAAAACCATAGTTGGAAACAAGCTACTGGAGAAATAAGGAATATGTTTAGCAATTCAGAGCAGCACTGTGGCTGCATTCCTCTCGTATCATTGCACCTTTTAAACACACAACCTTAGAAGATAGAATAATGATGGCCCCAAACACAGGCTTTAAGCATTTGAGCCAGCTGAGGTGGCTGCTATAGCATTTAAGGGTAGTTATGGCAAATTTCTAAAACCTAATATTTCAAAGCCCCACTCTACTAAAACACACGTGAATCTTTCTGTCTCCCAAGAGCAAATGAGATCAAAGTTATAAAGGAGACAAAAAATACAGCTAACTGCAGCATTGTTTTAAGATAACTCAGTTGAAAAACCATGATCAATAGCTCCTACATTCTGGTTTTTTATATTGATTCCTTCAGACCTCCCTAAAATAGAAACAATTAAACGAGCCGATAAAAAAACCCTGAGATTCAGAGGAAGGATAAGCCTTGAAGTAAAAGGACACATTTTACTGAGTATCCTGGATGGAGCCATCGATTTCTGTCTGCTGAGTAATGTTATCACTTCAGATAAAATTAAATTTGCTATTTATCTATCGAGTTTTGTGTTTGAAGCAAAAAAGTTTTATCTTGATCCCGTTTTTGTTCAGCATTGCATGCAAAGGCATCGCTCTACGTGCTGAAACACAGCACTCTGGGGAGCAGAACTCCTCTTCTCTGGTTCCCGGAGCTATCAAGGTCAAAACCGCTCCCTTTCCACCTCCTTCGCTGCTCTGCAGCAGATTAACACCTCTGAGGCAGCTTCATGAACCCCAAGATTTAGCGGACATCAGCCCATACTTTAAAGGCAGATCTAAATAATACTCTGTTGTCAGCATCATAACAATAAAAATATTTATCCTCAACTTGGGCTGGGCGCCACCCACCTCTTCCTTATCCAGTTCTTAAAAACTGCTGCTGTCCCCGTGTAACGCCAAACTGCTACAAACCCGTAACAGCTCCAGGCTTTCTGTCCAGCTGGCTAAGGCGAAGCCTTAAGGTAGGTCTGCATTAAAGCTACATGTCTGCCAAGACATGAAGCCTGGAAGTGTTGTACCAGCTGACAGCAGACTTTCTTCTGTGAGATTGCCAGCTGCAGAACCAGTGCTTTCCAGTAGACCCTGAGAGAAAGCATCACCTCCAGCCGTGTCACTTCCCACAGCACCTGGCTAGGCAGCATGTGCAAAACTGCAAGGTCTTCTGACTGTCAGTGCTCAGCACACATGTGCACGTATAAAACCAATATGTGATAAACATAGAGAGTGAAGAGAAGGTGTTAATCCTGCACGAAATTTTCACATCCCACACCCGCTACAAACTCGATGTGCGCGTGACCAACACTGCAAAATTAGCAGCAAGGAATTAGCAGAGTCAGAGGGCTGCAAATACTGCTATGCCAAGGCAACTTATATTCACAGGAATAATGTAGCAATAATCTCTCATTCCCTCCTAGGACCTTTGATAGGACCAGGTCATAAGTGAAAAATATTTGCATATTTAAATCTTTTCATTATCCTGTAAATGCTTCTAATCAGTCATTTGCAGGCTAAAAGAAGACGAATGGTAACAAAACTGAAGAGGCATGGGAAATTAATGCAAATACCTTGTCACATTCTCATGAAGCAGAGGATTTTTTTTAAAAAAGTGTATTTATGAAGAAAAAAATTGAACAAAATTATAAAAAGTCCATTTGGGTCATGATGATTAAGAAAATTACACCACAGTAATAGTTTCCTTAATAGACCGTTTCAATAAAACATTTGTATAGAGGACATTTACATTTCTACAGAGAGCTACTTACCGCATTGTCTTTCCTATTTCAAGCTGGAGCAGTAATCCATGCTTCATTTTAAACACAACAGGAGAACTGTCTGTCAGCTCCAGCTGTTTTAGCTGTGTTCTGCACCAGGGCAAAAATATCTCAATAAAACTCTAGATTAATCACCCTGAGCTATATTGAAACCAGTTAATTCTTTAACAGGGAAGGAGGTGTGATTTAAAAATAAATAAATCATGCTGAGATGTCTGAACAAAATTCTTGTAACCTAGCATCCTCCACAAGTACTATTTAGCGGATACAGGGAGACCAAGAGACCTCTGGATCAATACATATATATATTTTATATTATTTCTGTCTATATGGAGCAATGTTACACGTGATTCGACTTCCTCAAGGTATCTTACCATCTTTACACAGAACTGTAAAGCACTGAAAGATGATGCTCCTACCTTAACAATAATTCACCACAATTAAGCCTGAAAAGAGAAAACCTTGTCCTGTGGACCTTGACCAAAGTATGATGAAAGCAATGGGACTCCTGCAGTGATTTCATCTGGGTTTCAGCATGATCCTAAAAGCAAAACTGTATCACAGAATCACAGAATGGCAGGAGTCGGAAGGGACCTCTGGTGATTGTCTAGTCCAACCCACCTGAGAGAGCAGGATCATCTAGAGCAGGTTGCACAGGAACATGTCCAGGTGGGGTCTGAGTCTCCAGAGAAGGAGACTCCACAGACTTTCTGGGCAGCCTGTTCCAGTGCTCTGTGACCCTCAAAGTAAAGAAGTTTTTCTTTATGTTTAGGTGGAACTTTCTGTGTTCCAGTTGGTGCCCATTGCCCCTTATCCTGTCACTGGGCACCACTGAAAAGGGTCTGGTCCCATCCTCCTGACACCCGCCCTTTAGATAATGATAAGCGTTGATAAGATCCCCTCTCAGTCTTACCCAGACCCAGGTCCCTCAGCCTTTCCTCATAGGAGAGATATTCCAGTCCCCTAATTATAGCCCTCACTGGACTCTCTCTAGTAGTTCCTTTGTATGTTTGCTCCTGTACCCACGGGCAGTCAAACTCTGCCTAGCTGCATGCCAGGTAGATGAGCTTCTTTCTTTCTTTCTTCCAAACCTAAGGCATTCCATAAAAATCGGCAGCCAACCTGTGTCGTTATGCATCAATATTAACCAGCTAATCTTAATCAGTTCACTTTTACATCAGGTCTCTTTTCCCCACACAGACCCTGTCTGGCACGTGACTGGACTGTCTGGTGTTCTGCTTTGTGAATGTTGCTGACTCCTTTCTTCAAGGTACTGAACACCATCAGAAGGTGCTGAGATCAGACACCGAGAAAGGGAAGCGGAACTGTACAAATTACTGATTTTCAGTCACTAGGCTGGTCTGAAAGGACCATTTTTAGCTGTCTGACTTAAGCATTCACCTATATATTACTTTTGGGTTTTTTCATTAGACTTAGGTATCATTTTAAGCCAGATGCCTTCCCAAAAATAAAACAGAGATGTTTTACTGTAGTTTACTGCTGCTTAGTTTTCTTTTGACTTAAATTATTTTTCTGGAAAACAATTTCATGACAGAGAATAAGTCTGGCAATGTTGTGCTAGAATGGCCAGCTTGACCAACAGAAACATTTGCCTGGATCTCATCAATATGCAGATAATCTGAGCCCTCAGACCCTCAGCACACTTAAGGAGAGAAGAAATTAATTTCTCTACCAGACTAAGAGCACAAAGTTCTGGGAGACTCCTTGTGTAGTTAAATTTCCTCTAAATTGATCCTACATGTTTCTGAAATAAGCATAAAAATACCAAGCCAGTGCACTGTCCACCCAGCTACTACTGCTTTCTAGTAACTTTTAGATTGATTTGTCAAAAAGGTGTAACACATTCTTTAAATGACAGTAGTCTGGCTTGAAAGCAAACAAAAAAATCTGTCAATAAGTGTAGTCAAGCCTGGCTCAAGTCTGAAAGGTCTCAGAACTACCTTGCCACCCCCAGCTTGAGGGTCATGCCCCGGAAGGCTTCACCCTAGAGGACTTGTCCTCTTCTCTATCTTTCCATGAGAGAGAAGGTCCTTTGCTACAATTTTGGTATTACTTGTTTTCCTGGGGTTGCAGAATAAGGAGAGACATTAAAAAGTCCAGATCCGAGCACCAGAGTTGCTCGAGATCCAGATCAGAGCACCATGAGCTAAGCACTCAGCTGTCGCTGTCCCCCCATCCAAACTCCAGCTCATGGGAATGCCAAGGAAGGGACTAATAAAAAGGAAAGCAATTATCTGCCATTCCAGTCCTGCACAAACTTGATGTTATTATTGTAAAAATTATCTGAAATTAACAGGGCAATAGGAAAGCCAAATGGTGTGACTGTAGGGTGAGGGTTTCATCCTGGCGGGCTTCAGCAGCTCCCAGTACACTGCACTAGGATTCCTGTCACTGTCAGCTCATGATCCGTACCCGGAAGGGCATGGCAAAATGCTGGCAAGGAGAAGGAAAGGAGCAGGAAGGTCCCTCATAAAAGGTATGTCTACTCATCAGCTGCTAGCTGAAATACATATCCCGCAGCTTGTAGGACAACCAGTGCCAGCTACACTAAGACTGGTTTAGGTACAAGTCTCAGTCTCGATGAGGACTGCAAGCTCGGAGTATGCTAAGTGCCTCTTCTTCAGGGAATAGTCAGCAGACCAGGGTGTGGGATGGGTAGGTCAGATCCCATCACTGGTAAGAGTAAGATGATTTGTCTTTTCTGTGTTCTCCCCAAGGCACTTGGGGCCTGCAGGGTTCACCTCCTACTGAGCCACATGCCCCTGGAGTACACATTGCCATAGTTGAGGAGACAAGAGGTGCCATCAGCCTGCTAAGGCGCATCTCTAAGCCTCGGCTCTGCTCAACTCCCCAAGAAAAAATTTGCTTAACTCAGTGAAGTGTTACAGTAGCAGCGAAGGCACACCAGGCATGTGGTCCATTTGCATCCAGAGCACTCCGAAGCGCAGTTTTCCTCCTAGACATGTCTCCTGCTCAACACAGCTGATACTTTCAATCCCCCAAAGAATGTCATGGTATTTCTCAGTCCTCCACTCCACAGCTTGTTTTTAAGAGATGCCTTGCTTAAAGCAAGAAGGCCTAATACAGATAGATATTGCAAAACATTTTTCTAGTATTCAGCCAGTCTGTAGTTGATCTTGCAGTTGATGTTGGTCTGTGTTTCTATAGCTCGGAGAAGCAGGCAACTTGTCTCCAAGCCCCATTGGAGATAAGGGATGTGTATTTAAATAAAAGCTGGGAGGAAAGGGGCATGGGCAGGGATTACAAGATTAATGAATTGTCCTTGACCCCAACCTTCGGAAAAGTCCCATTCACTTGATGATGATAACATCCCACCACAAATTAATTTGCTTAGACACCACCATGTGTAGTGGCATGCCTGTGCGAGACTGTAGGTTTCTGGGAGAACAAGTATGGTTTATTCCCCCCCTCATCTCATGTCTACCCAAGCACAATTCAGACTTTTGCCCTCGTGATGTCCACCTCATAACTGCATGCTCCCAACACACATTCAAACCAGCCTTCATCTTCCTCTTCCTCACAAACTGGGACCTACAAGCCTTCGCTCACCTGACAAACAATGTAACAGTGTTCTTTCCCTTGACTTCCCGGATCCAGCCAGATCCTGAGCTGGAAGCCTGGGCTAGGTTCCCACGGACACTTGATGCAGTGGCACCTTGCTCTTGGTCAGATGAGTTTGGTGACACACAGATGCAATCAAGCATTAAACATCATCCAATAGAGACTCAAATATTGAGCAGCAACTTCTGACATACAGCAAAGCACAGGCTCGCTCAGTTTACCACTGCAGTTACAGTGGAGAGATACAGAAAGCCCATCTCAAGACCTAGATCTTCATGCTTTTTTCCTGCAGGGAGAGGGAAGTCCACCTTCCCACTCAAGAGTCTGAGATGAGCTTATTTCATCAGTAGCTGGGAGACCTGCCTTAAAAAAACATCCAGGATGAAAGCAGACAAGTAAGAAGCCTTGCGTGGAGGGTGGCAAACACAACACTCTGGGACTGCATGCTCCGGAGAGTGTGAAGGACAGCATGTGCAGCAGTGAATAAAGAAAGTCTGAATTGTCCTGGTCATTCCTCAACTTCCCTTCACAGCATCCTTTTGAGACTGAAAAATGGCTGCACTGGAGAGGGCAGAGAGCCCTAAGCGCTTTCCTCCTGCTCACTACAGAAGTGTTCACTGGAGTGAGGGGTCAAGCCCAAGTTTTCTATCCTCTTACAAAACTAAGGATGGCTCAAGAGCTGTGCTGGGAGTGACATTTCACTGCACCTCACAAGATGATGTAAATCACGTTATTTCAGAAAAGAGTGCCGGTATCACAGTACACACACACACACATCCCTATTCCTGATGACCTTTCCGTTGTTAACACATCTTTTCCATGAATGACTTATCTACTGCAAAGAGCAGGCTATTATGTCAGGTTTCTCTGTACACGACCCCGGAGCGTGGTGGTGACGTTGGGGAAGAGGCTCTATGACATGATGACAGACACAGCTGAGAAGTAGGCAAGTCTAGACAGGCAGTTTGAGAGTACACATGGATGCCCCACACCGTATCCTTGACCTCAGTAGGATTCTTAACCCTGGCATTATTACCACCTTTTCTGTGGAAGAGGAGGCAGAAAGGATTTTCCAGGGTGAAGAAACAGAGAGAGCAGAAGCTTCTAGTGGCTAAGAAAATTAAAAACTCAGCAAGAGTAACTCACAGAGACATAACAGCCTGTCATCCAGGAGAGCATGGCAAGAATGTCACAACAGCTGTCTAATCTTAACCTGGGAGGCCATCTTATATTTTGAAAGTAACAGATGACAGCAAACATATGGTCATCTCTGCTATGCCTTGTGAATGCTACTGAGGGACAGCAATCCTCTGATGGGCACCTCTGCCATCTCCTACACGAAAAAGTCATACCAACTTAGGGTCCATAAAGCTCAAAATTCCGACACCCGCTCTTCAGAGTCACCATGCAGTGCAAACCTTTTGGCTAGCAGCAGTGAAATTTTTTATAATTCAGTGAATTTTACAGCAGTGAATTTTTGTAATTCACAAAAGATATCACAGCTTTTTTGTGAGAAATGAGCATTTGCAGCTTGGGTTCCCATGGTGCCATCTCAGGCTAGGCAGAGCCTGCACTGCACAGGTATGGGCAGGACCAGCCCAGGGCACTAGCAAACCTCACCAAAATCATACATGGGTGGAAGACAGCACTTCAGAACATATTCTTAAAATGAAATGAATTCAGATGTCTGCAGATGGCAACCTGTTTATCCACAGCACATCTTTCCCACACTTCCTTACCAACCCAATTTCAGCTTGAGGGAACAATCAAACCTTCCTGCCCTGCCCTCCCAGGCTGCCAAAGAAGTTCCAATTAGTGTCAATTGGGATAATAGCTCTATTTGCATTTTGAAGCTATTATTAGCAAGTTGTCAGTCAGCCAGTAATTTGTATCACTCTAGTATAATTAGTATTTAAATATTTAAAAAGAGAACATTCCTTTCTACCACCCCTTTCCTTTTTGTGCAAAAATAATAATGGTTTTAATCAAAAGTAATTTGTATTAATATACATTTTGCCCCAGGTGTTAAGAGCAGTTTTCAAGAGCAGTGGTGAGTGATGTTAAATAATACAGTTTATTAATATAGACATCTACTATCCTTGACAATAGCAGAAACGGAGGCTGCTTTTGCACCCAGATCATTCTGACCCCTGGCTTCTGCAAGATGATTACGGTGCAGGAATGGAGGTCAATTCCAATAACTTTATGTATGTGAGATTATAATTCTCTTTGGACCCAATTACTCGATCTTTTCCTTAGTGAAAATTTCTAAATTAAGCACCATGTACCACCCCCCCCACCCCAAAAGATTGGCTATTTACACAAATAGGAAAACTTTCCAACTTTTATGATGTGCTGCGTTTTATAATGCATGTATATTTGTATTTTTTTAATAATTCTTTTGAGAAAAAAATAGAGGTATGGCCCTAAGTCTTTCTGGTGTGCATTTGTAAAACTTCCTCGTTGAACTCATACCACTCTCTCTGTATGACTGTCTGAAATCCTATGATCCATGTTAATCATGACAAAAATGGGGGAAAAAATTAACAACTTGAGGCAAAATTAACATTACTCAATCCCCAGTCCAGTATCATCTTCCATCTTCCCTAGAACTGGCATTTTATACCTGTTCTATGTCACATTCTAATTTTTAATGCCAAGTGTTTTTTAATTTCTTCCAAACCAAATATTGAATGCCTTCATCACTAACGCATTCAACTCTTAGCCATCTTCTCAGCCGCGGCACCAGCATGACTGCACAATATCTTGTGAGTAAGATCGATTAAACAACGTTTCTTTCTTCTGCTTGGCTTTATCCCTATTCTAATCTAGTACTTATTAAAACTCCCTCCTACAAAGCTCATGCACAAATCGCACTGACAAGACTGCGCGAAGGAACAGGCGAAGAGCACAAAGCGGCAGACGGAGCGCAGTCTTCCCCGGGGATGAGGAGCTCGGCGGGGTGGACACGCGAACAGCGGCTGCCATCTGCCGGCTACCGGGAGAGAAACGAGTTTAAAAAAATCAGCCCTCCGAGCAAAAATGATCGATCCAAACCCAAGCTTTAACGTACTCTTTCGGCCCGCTGGAGGAAACGCCTGCCTGTTGGCTTCCTCGCAGCCAAGGGGCAAAGCTGCGAGGCTGCAGAGCAGCGCCAGCCCTGACCCACTGCACGGGAGAAACACGGACATCTGGTGGACTCTACCGCTTGCTCCTTCTGTGGTAGCTCACGGGACTCCTCCTCAAAGATCCAAACCTGAGCACGCAGTTCAGGTAAAACCATCTGCCCAGCTAGTTTTCTGTTACTGGAGGGGTTTCCAGGTAACTAAAAGATGGAGCGTGGCACTACAGAGAGGGGTGGGCGAAACACCACGGACAGGTCTGGGACAGCTGCATG